>NC_134483.1:550425563-550520563 GCF_040206685.1 Ascaphus truei
TCCCCCCCTTTCCCCCCCCACTCCCCTTTCCCCCCCCCACTCCCCTTCCCCCCCCCCCCACTCCCCCCCCCCACTCCTCTTCCTCCCCTTTCCCCCCCCCCACTCCCCTTTCCCCCCCCACTCCCCTTTCCCCCCCCCACTCCCCTTTCCCCCCCCCACTCCCCTTTTCCCCCCCCACACTCCCTTTTCCCCCCCCACTCCCCTTTCCCCCCCCCCACTCCCCTTTCCCCCCCCCACTCCCCTTTCCCCCCCACTCCCCTTTCCCCCCCCACTCCCCTTTCCCCCCCACTCCCCTTTCCCCCCCCACTCTCCTTTCCCCCCCCGCTCCCCTTTCCCCCCCCCGCTCCCCTTTCCCCCCTCGCTCCCCTTTCCCCCCCTCCGCTCCCCTTTCCCCCCCTCCGCTCCCCTTCCCCCCCCCCCCCCTCTGCTCCCCTTTCCCCCCCCCCCTCCGCTGCCCTTTCCCCCCCCCCTCCGCTCCCCTTTCCCCCCGCCCTCCGCTCCCCTTTCCCCCCGCCCTCCGCTCCCCTTTCCCCCCGCCCTCCGCTCCCCTTTCCCCCCGCCCTCCGCTCCTCTTTTCCCCCCGCCCTCCGCTCCCCTTTTCCCCCCGCCCTCCGCTCCCCCTTTTCCCAACCTTTACAACAAATACTCACCTATTCCACGATTTAGAAATAATACTACCTATTACGCATTTACATCCCAGGCAACGCCGGGTCTCTCAGCTAGTATATATATAATAAAAAAGAAAAGAAAAAAGCGCACCCTTAGTGCATTATCTTCACAGTAGGAAGATGAATATTTATTTATAAAAATAGGTGGTAGGCAATGCACACTTACAAGAAATACATATGCAATGTTCACATAAAAGGTATCTTTAGGGAGCCTCGAATGCCCAGCCGGGAGATGGATTATGGGGACACAACCAACTCACTGCGAATGGGCAGATGGCGTCTCTCATAGCATAGACAGCTTGTGCTAGCTGGTCAATGGCACAGTCCTGGCTGATCCGCGGGGTCCTCCGCCAGACAACAGGCAATCAATAGGCTCCTAAAAAGTTCAATGGAAGTCTCTCCAATAGTGACGCGGAAGTACTGCAAGACTCTAGTGACGTCAGCCCTACGCGTTTCGTCCGGATACCTTTTATGTGAACATTGCATATGTATTTCTTGTAAGTGTGCATTGCCTACCACCTATTTTTATAAATAAATATTCATCTTCCTACTGTGAAGATAATTCACTAGGGGGTTGCGCTTTTTTCTTTTTCATTTCAGTTGTGGAAGTGATTCCTCCTTTGGATTCGGCTGCCCCCCACTATAACAATTGGTTATTAGCTTCTCCCTGGTTTGAAGCTTGGAATATTACCTGGACTATCAAGTTTGCTTAATTGTTTTAATTTATTTATATATATTTTTTCTGGGTCTTATTCATATTTTTTATGTTTAAGGTTTGAGGACATTTTGTTTGTGGTATTGCGCTGTTGTGTTGTGTTTTAATATACAGTGTTCGACAATCATATACATTTACACGCCCGGGGCGAGAGGATTTAATCTCCGGGCGAGTAAATATTGGCCCAAGCAGCACACGTGTTTGTTTTTTTAAATTTCCCTGCTCGCGCTGAAAAAAAAAAAAACTCCCCCTGCCTGACACCTGATTGGCGCGCGCTCCCAGGCTTTGTGGGCGCGCGGCCAGGCTCTATATGAGCCCGCCCCCAACGAGCGGCCATTCTTTTCCCATGGAGGACACAGTAAGTATTATCTGTGCCTTCCCCCCACCTCCCTCCCCTCCCCGGCGCTCCTGCTGCCCCGCAGTTATGGAGATGGTAGCGGGGATGCCCCCTCATGTCCCTGCTTGTCCCGCTTCCCCCCGGTCCCACGTCAGAGAGCGCGGCGGGTGATGGTAGCGGGGATGCCCCCTCATGTCCCTGCTTCTCCCTCCCCGCTTCCCCCCGGTCCCGCATCAGAGAGCGCGGCGGGTGATGGTAGCGGGGATGCCCCCCTCATGTCCCTGCTTCCCCCTCCCGCTTCCCCCCGGTCCCGCGTCAGAGAGCGCGGTGGGTGATGGGAGCGGGGGATGCCCCCTCATGTCCCTGCTTGTCCCGCTTCCCCCCCGGTCCCGCGTCAAAGAGCGCGGTGGGTGATGGTAGCGGGGATGCCCCCTCATGTCCCCTGCTTCCCCCGCTTCCCCCCGGTCCCGCGTCAGAGAGCGCGGCGGGTGATGGGAGCGGGGATGCCCCCTCATGTCCCTGCTTCCCCCGCTTCCCCCCGGTCCCGCGTCAGAGAGCGCGGCGGGTGATGGGAGCGGGGATGCCCCCTCATGTCCCTGAGCACGGCGGGTGACCATGGGGGACATGGGGGGAAGGAACACCCCCCGCACCACAACTGCCCCAGGCGGGTAGTCAGCCACGGGGACTGGAGGCAGGGACACTGCGCGCGAGCAGCAAAACAAACAAACAAACACACACACACTCACCCGCGCAGAGAAGGAAGGGCGGCTTAACTGCTCAGCGCTAAAAAAAAAAAAAAGTCCTGGCAGCTCCATCCCGCGTCACACCGAATAAGCCAGAGAGATTTTTTTTTTTTTTTTGAAGCAGGGGATTTTTTTTTTTTTGCAGAGCAGGGGAAATTTAACTGGCCACCAGCCAATTTCCACTCGCCTCCGGCGAATGGGCGACCGGTTTGTCGAACACTATATATATATATATACACTGGCGACACACTTTATTGCAGTGTGGCCAGTACCGCAAGCCGGGAGATTTCCCGGCTTGCAAGTGGCAGCCCCTGCGGCGTGCCGCGCATCTCCGATGCGCGGTCACGCGTCATCGGGTGCCTGCGCCCCCTGAACGCGCGTCCAGGGCTCCCCGAGGGAGCCCTGGTGTCCCGCGATCGCGGGACGGCGGCAGGGGGTTCCGGGGGACCCGGCGGACCCGGCAGCGGTAGGGAGAGCGCCCCGATCGGAGGGCGCTCTTTCCGCTGCTTCGGCGCGCGCCCGTCACCCTCCGGCGCGCGCCAGGATACTGCTGCGGCCAAGAACGGGCAAATGCTCGAATAAACTTGGCCGCAGCAGTATATATATATTACCGCATAGCAGCAAAAAGGAGACAGCACTCGGGTGAATGAAAATGAATGTATTAAATACAGCTCCATCCTGAGGAAGATCCCCCTGTGGGATCGAAACGTTGGAGTTATGTGCTGTATTTAATACATTCATTTTCATTCACCTGAGTGCTGTCTCCTTTTTGCTGCTATGCGGTAATGTATACTTTTATTATTTATATGGGACATGCACCTATTCGTTATTGAATTTCTATTGGAGTGCCTGTGATTTTTTTATCATATATATATGATATAAGTATGTGTGTGTATATATATTAGGGGAGGGCATATATATATATATATATATACGCCCTCCCCTAATATATATACACACACATACTTATATACATACACTTACCCCCCTCCCCATATGTAGAAAGAGGCAACTGGCGCAAATATGGTACATGTTCCAAAACTTTGTGCTTGTGTATTATCTAAATACAAGTTTTTTTTCTATGCATTATATACGGAGTGCTGTTCTTTGTTTGCCTTTTGGATCAACTATTTTTTGATATATATATATCAGAAAAAAAGAAAGAGAAAAAGCGCCCAATCCATGTGTAAAATCAGATAAAAAGGTTTTAATTTGCCATGAACAGACGATTGCCAACTCACACTTTCATCCCCTGATGAAATCCGCTGAGACGGATGAAACGCGTAGGGTCACGTGGTACAGGAACTACGGTGGTCGAGTTGGCCCAGACGCCAGACGCCAGAGTCAAGACGTCCGTGCAGGAGCTCCCTTTCTGTGACTGGTGATATCTCGAGTGCAGCCGTGCAGACCTGGAATCCCATCCGGGTGACGGAAAGAGGTTATAACGGTGACACCGGCAAACAGCAAAGCTGATTCACAGAAGCAGCAATCGTATGCAGACGGATCACAACTGTGGAACTTGGACGTCGGTCGGGTGCATGGGCTGGTCCCATTAAATGCTCATTTTACATTGACAAAGTGTGAGTTGGCAATCGTCTGTTCATGGCAAATTAAAACCTTTTTATCTGATTTTACACATGGATCGGGCGCTTTTTCTCTTTCTTTTTTTCTGATAGGTATCGTTGGGAGTTGGTGAGCCCAAGAACAAAGCAGCTCGGACCATTTATATCTTATAAAAGGACATTCATTGGACTATTAAGTATTGTGTTTTATTGCATATGTTTTTTTGTTTTTTTTTGACACATTTTTAACACGATGTTTTGTTATTTTTCACATACTTTTTTATTCATCCATTATTTGTTCAGTCCAAAACACATTTTTTCATTTTTTCTAATACACATTTCATTCATGCAATTTGCATTTTTTATACATTCAAATTTTATGCACATCCACTTGTTCCTGACCACTTTTTAATTAATCAATAATATTCATTGTATCTGTGCTGGGTGTTCAATTTTGCTGGGTGGGGTTAGAGTTGCAGCAATTTGGGTGTGTGTTGTCAAGGGCGCTGTCTGTGCTTTTCCATCTCTACTATATATTTCTGAAAGCACTGTATGTTTGTCTGCATGGCCTGTGTCCCTAGGGCCAATCGCATTGCACCTTTGGCCTGTCACTCCGCCTCAGGCCATGCCCGCCCCCACACACCTCTCATTGGCCTGCGGCCAACACCACAGCCACACTGTCCCACCCCTCAGTGAGCTTTGGGAACGCTTCAAAGCACCTAACCTCTCACTGCTCTGGGAGATTTGGGAACGCTTCAAAGCACCTAACCCTCACTGCTCTGGGACCACGCTTCAAAGCAACGAACCCTCACTGCTCTGGGAGATTTGGGAATGCTACACACCACCTAATCCTCACTGCTCTGGGACCACGCTTCAAAGCAACGAACCCTCACTGCTCTGGGGCCACGCTTCACAGCTCACAACCCACAAAACCCTCACCGCCTGCTGCCACAGAACTGCGTAATCAGGTACAGAATCTGAACTATATAAGCATTGCTTTCAGCACTCCAACATTACACACGCTCACACAACACCGCACGATCACCTCCTCACACCGCACGATCACCTCCACACACCGCACGAACACCTCCACACACCGCACGATCACCTCCACACACCGCACGATCACCTCCACACACCGCACGATCACCTCCACACACCGCACGATCACCTCCACACACCGCACGATCACCTCCACACACCGCACGATCACCTCCACACACCGCACGATCACCTCCACACACCGCACGATCACCTCCACACACCGCACGATCACCTCCACACACCGCACGAACACGCAGCGCATACCGACGGACACTGCCTCTTCAAAACACCCCCCTCGACCACCACCCCCTCCCACACTAATGCAGTCCACGACCGCACGCCACAAGCTCTCCCGCTACCGCAGCCCCTCCCCCACCCGAACAGCCAACGCACACAGCTCCTCCGGAGCCCGCAAAAACCACACACACACACACCATTAACCTCTCTCCCCCCCCCCCCCTCCCGAGACCACTATCATACTTACATAACCACAGGACAACACACGCAGCTACTCCGGAGGCCGCAAAAACCACACACACCATTAACCTCTCCCCCCCCCCCCCCCTCCCGAGACCACTATCATACTTACATACCCACCGGACAACACACGCAGCTACTCCGGAGGCCGCAAAAACCACACACACACCATTAACCTCTCCCCCCCCCCTCCCGAGACCACTATCATACTTACATACCCACCGGACAACGCACACAGCTCCTCCGGAGGCCGCAAAAACCACACACACACCATTAACCTCTCCCCCCCCCCCCTCCCGAGACCACTATCATACTTACATACCCACCGGGCAACGCACGCAGCTCCTCCGGAGGCCGCAAAAACCACACACACACCATTAACCTCCCCCCCCCCTCCCCCTCCCGAGACCACTATCATACTTACATACCCACCGGACAACGCACGCAGCTCCTCCGGAGGCCGCAAAAACCACACACACACCATTAACCTCCCCCCCCTCCCCCTCCCGAGACCACTATCATACTTACATACCCACCGGGCAACGCACGCAGCTCCTCCGGAGGCCGCAAAAACCACACACACACCATTAACCTCCCCCCCCCTCCCCCTCCCGAGACCACTATCATACTTACATACCCACCGGACAACGCACGCAGCTCCTCCGGAGGCCGCAAAAACCACACACACACCATTAACCTCCCCCCCCTCCCCCTCCCGAGACCACTATCATACTTACATACCCACCGGACAACGCACGCAGCTCCCTCCGGAGGCCACAAAAACCACACACACACCATTAACCTCTCCCCCCCCCCCTCCCGAGACCACTATCATACTTACATACCCACCGGACAACGCACGCAGCTCCTCCGGAGGCCGCAAAAACCCCACACACACCATTAACCTCTCCCCCCCCCCCCCCCCTCCCGAGACCACTATCATACTTACATACCCACCGGCAACGCACGCAGCTCCTCCGGAGGCCGCAAAAACCACACACACACCATTAACCTCTCCCCCCCCCCTCCCGAGACCACTATCATACTTACATACCCACCGGGCAACACACGCAGCTCCTCCGGAGGCCGCAAAAACCACACACACCATTAACCTCTCCCCCCCCCCCTCCCCTCCCGAGACCACTATCATACTTACATACCCACCGGACAACGCACGCAGCTCCTCCGGAGGCCGCAAAAACCCCACACACCATTAACCTCTCCCCCCCCCCCTCCCGAGACCACTATCATACTTACATACCCACCCGGACAACACACGCAGCTACTCCGGAGCCCGCAAAAACCACACACACACACCATTAACCTCCCCCCCCCCCCCCCTCCCGAGACCACTATCATACTTACATACCCACCGGACAACGCACGCAGCTCCTCCGGAGGCCGCAAAACCACACACACACCATTAACCTCTCCCCCTCCCTCCCGAGACCACTATCATACTTACATACCCACCGGACAACACACACAGCTCCTCCGGAGCCCGCAAAACCACACACACACCATTAACCTCTCCCCCCCCCCTCCCGAGACCACTATCATACTTACATACCCACCGGACAACGCACGCAGCTCCTCCGGAGGCCGCAAAAACCACACACACACCATTAACCTCCCCCCCCCCCCCCTCCCGAGATCACTATCATACTTACATACCCACCGGGCAACGCGCGCAGCTCCTCCGGAGGCCGCAAAAACCCCACACACCATTAACCTCCCCCCCCCCCCCCCTCCCGAGATCACTATCATACTTACATACCCCCGGGCAACGCGCGCAGCTACTCCGGAGCCCGCAAAAACCACACACACACCATTAACCTCTCCGCCCCCCCCCCTCCCCCAGACCACTATCATACTTACATACCCACCGGACAACGCACGCAGCTCCTCCGGAGGGCCGCAAAAACCACCCACACACCATTAACCTCCCCCCCCCCCCCCCTCCCGAGACCACTATCATACTTACATAACCACAGGACAACACACACAGCTCCTCCGGAGGCCGCAAAAACCACACACACCATTAACCCCCCCTCCCCCTCCCGAGACCACTATCATACTTACATAACCACAGGACAACACACACAGCTCCTCCGGAGGCCGCAAAAACCACACACACACCATTAACCTCCCCCCCCCCCCCTCCCGAGACCACTATCACACTTACATAACCACAGGACAACACACACAGCTCCTCCGGAGGCCGCAAAAACCACCCACACACACCATTAACCTCTCCCCCCCCCTCCCGAGACCACTATCATACTTACATACCCACCGGACAACACACGCAGCTCCTCCGGAGCCCGCAAAAACCACACACACACCATTAACCTCTCCCCCCCCCCCCCTCCCGAGACCACTATCATACTTACATACCCACCGGGCAACACACGCAGTTACTCCGGAGGCCGCAAAAACCACACACACACCATTAACCTCTCCCCCCCCCCCCTCCCGAGACCACTATCATACTTACATACCCACCGGACAACGCACGCAGCTCCTCCGGAGGCCGCAAAAACCCCACACACCATTAACCTCCCCCCCCCCCCCCCCCTCCCGAGATCACTATCATACTTACATACCCACCGGGCAACGCGCGCAGCTCCTCCGGAGGCCGCAAAAACCACACACACACCATTAACCTCTCCCCCCCCCCTCCCGAGACCACTATCATACTTACATACCCACCGGGCAACGCACACAGCTCCTCCGGAGGCCGCAAAAACCACACACACCATTAACCTCCCCCCCCCCCCCCCTCCCGAGACCACTATCATACTTACATACCCACCGGACAACGCACACAGCTCCTCCGGAGCCCGCAAAAACCACACACACCATTAACCCACCCCCCCCCATCCCGAGACCACTATCATACTTACATACCCACCGGACAACGCAACGCAGCTCCTCCGGAGGCCGCAAAAACCACACACACCATTAACCCACCCCCCCCCCTCCCGAGACCACTATCATACTTACATACCCCACCGGACAACGCACGCAGCTACTCCGGAGGCCGCAAAACCCACACACACACACACACCATTAACCTCCCCCCCCCCCCTCCCCCCTCCCGAGACCACTATCATACTTACATACCCACCGGGCAACACACGCAGCTCCTCCGGAGGCCACAAAAACCACACACACCATTAACCTCCCCCCCCCCCCCCCCTCCCGAGACCACTATCATACTTACATACCCACCGGACAACGCACGCAGCTCCTCCGGAGGCCGCAAAACCACACACACACCATTAACCTCCCCCCCCCCCCCTCCCCCCTCCCGAGACCACTATCATACTTACATACCCACCGGGCAACACACGCAGCTCCTCCGGAGGCCACAAAAACCACACACACCATTAACCTCCCCCCCCCCCCCCCCTCCCGAGACCACTATCATACTTACATACCCACCGGACAACGCACGCAGCTCCTCCGGAGCCCGCAAAACCACACACACACCATTAACCTCCCCCCCCCCCCCCTCCCGAGACCACTATCATACTTACATACCCACCGGACAACGCACGCAGCTCCTCCGGAGGCCGCAAAAACCACACACACACCATTAACCTCCCCCCCCCCCCCCTCCCGAGACCACTATCATACTTACATAACCACCGGACAACGCACGCAGCTCCTCCGGAGGCCGCAAAAACCACACACACATTAACCTCTCCCCCCCCCCCCCCTCCCGAGACCACTATCATACTTACATACTCACCGGACAACACACGCAGCTCCTCCGGAGGCCGCAAAAACCACACACACCATTAACCCCTCCCCCCCCCCCCTCCCGAGACCCCTATCATACTTACATACCCACCGGGCAACGCACGCAGCTCCTCCGGAGGCCGCAAAAACCACACACACACCATTAACCTCCCCCCCCTCCCCCCTCCCGAGACCACTATCATACTTACATACCCACCGGACAACGCACGCAGCTCCTCCGGAGGCCACAAAAACCCCACACACACCATTAACCTCTCCCCCCCCCCTCCCGAGACCACTATCATACTTACATACCCACCGGACAACGCACGCAGCTCCTCCGGAGGCCACAAAAACCCCACACACACCATTAACCTCTCCCCCCCCCCCCCTCCCGAGACCACTATCATACTTACATACCCCGGGCAACGCGCGCAGCTCCTCCGGAGGCCGCAAAAACCACACACACCATTAACCTCTCCCCCCCCCCCTCCCGAGACCACTATCATACTTACATACCCACCGGACAACGCACGCAGCTCCTCCGGAGGCCACAAAAACCCCACACACACCATTAACCTCTCCCCCCCCCCCCCTCCCGAGACCACTATCATACTTACATACCCACCGGGCAACGCGCGCAGCTCCTCCGGAGGCCGCAAAAACCACACACACCATTAACCTCCCCCCCCCCTCCCCCCTCCCGAGACCACTATCATACTTACATACCCACCGGACAACGCACGCAGCTACTCCGGAGGCCACAAAACCCACACACACACACCATTAACCTCTCCCCCTCCCCCCCCTCCCGAGACCACTATCATACTTACATACCCACCGGACAAACGCACGCAGCTCCTCCGGAGGCCGCAAAAACCACACACACACCATTAACCTCTCCCCCCCCCCCTCCCGAGACCACTATCATACTTACATACCCACCGGACAACGCACGCAGCTCCTCCGGAGGCCGCAAAAACCACACACACCATTAACCTCTCCCCCCCCCCTCCCTCCCGAGACCACTATCATACTTACATACCCACCGGGCAACGCACGCAGCTCCTCCGGAGGCCGCAAAACACACACACACACCATTAACCTCTCCCCCCCCCTCCCCCCTCCCGAGACCACTATCATACTTACATACCCACCGGACAACGCACGCAGCTCCTCCGGAGGCCGCAAAAACCACCCACACACCATTAACCTCCCCCCCCCCCCTCCCGAGACCACTATCATACTTACATACCCACCGGGCAACGCACACAGCTCCTCCGGAGCCCGCAAAAACCACACACACCATTAACCTCCCCCCCCCCCCCCTCCCGAGACCACTATCATACTTACATACCCACCGGACAACGCACACAGCTCCTCCGGAGCCCGCAAAAACCACACACACCATTAACCCACCCCCCCCCATCCCGAGACCACTATCATACTTACATACCCACCGGACAACGCACACAGCTCCTCCGGAGGCCGCAAAAACCACACACACCATTAACCCACCCCCCCCCCCTCCCGAGACCACTATCATACTTACATACCCACCGGACAACGCACGCAGCTACTCCGGAGGCCGCAAAACCCACACACACACACACACCATTAACCTCCCCCCCCCCCCTCCCCCCTCCCGAGACCACTATCATACTTACATACCCACCGGGCAACACACGCAGCTCCTCCGGAGGCCACAAAAACCACACACACCATTAACCTCCCCCCCCCCCCCCCTCCCGAGACCACTATCATACTTACATACCCACCGGACAACGCACGCAGCTCCTCCGGAGGCCGCAAAACCACACACACACCATTAACCTCCCCCCCCCCCCTCCCCCCTCCCGAGACCACTATCATACTTACATACCCACCGGGCAACACACGCAGCTCCTCCGGAGGCCACAAAAACCACACACAACCATTAACCTCCCCCCCCCCCCCCCTCCCGAGACCACTATCATACTTACATACCCACCGGACAACGCACGCAGCTCCCTCCGGAGCCCGCAAAACCACACACACACCATTAACCTCCCCCCCCCCCCCCTCCCGAGACCACTATCATACTTACATACCCCACCGGACAACGCACGCAGCTCCTCCGGAGGCCGCAAAAACCACACACACACCATTAACCTCCCCCCCCCCCCTCCCGAGACCACTATCATACTTACATAACCACCGGACAACGCACGCAGCTCCTCCGGAGTCCGCAAAAACCACACACACCATTAACCTCTCCCCCCCCCCCCCTCCCGAGACCACTATCATACTTACATACTCACCGGACAACACACGCAGCTCCTCCGGAGGCCGCAAAAACCACACACACCATTAACCCCTCCCCCCCCCCCCTCCCGAGACCCCTATCATACTTACATACCCACCGGGCAACGCACACAGCTCCTCCGGAGGCCGCAAAAACCACACACACACCATTAACCTCTCCCCCCCCCTCCCGAGACCACTATCATACTTACATACCCACCGGCAACGCACACAGCTACTCCGGAGGCCGCAAAAACCACACACACACCATTAACCTCCCCCCCCCCCTCCCGAGATCACTATCATACTTACATACCCACCGGACAACGCACGCAGCTCCTCCGGAGGCCGCAAAAACCACACACACCCATTAACCTCTCCCCCCCCCCCCCCTCCCGAGACCACTATCATACTTACATACCCACCGGGCAACGCACGCAGCTCCTCCGGAGGCCGCAAAAACCCCACACACACCATTAACCTCTCCCCCCCCCCCCCCCTCCCGAGACCACTATCATACTTACATACCCACCGGGCAACGCACGCAGCTCCTCCGGAGGCCGCAAAAACCCACACACACCATTAACCTCTCCCCCCCCCCCCTCCCGAGACCACTATCATACTTACATACCCACCGGACAACACACGCAGCTACTCCGGAGCCCGCAAAAACCACACACACACACATTAACCTCCCCCCCCCCCCCCTCCCGAGACCACTATCATACTTACATACCCACCGGACAACGCACACAGCTCCCTCCGGAGGCCGCAAACACCACACACACACCATTAACCTCTCCCCCCCCCCCTCCCGAGATCACTATCATACTTACATACCCACCGGGCAACGCGCGCAGCTCCTCCGGAGGCCGCAAAAACCACACACACCATTAACCTCTCCCCCCCCCCCCCCCCCCCTCCCGAGACCACTATCATACTTACATACCCACCGGGCAACGCGCGCAGCTCCTCCGGAGGCCGCAAAAACCACACACACACACCATTAACCTCTCCCCCCCCTCCCCCTCCCGAGACCACTATCATACTTACATACCCACCGGGCAACGCGCGCAGGCTCCTCCGGAGGCCGCAAAAACCACACACACACACCATTAACCTCTCCCCCCCCCCCCCCCTCCCGAGACCACTATCATACTTACATACCCACCGGGCAACGCGCGCAGCTCCTCCGGAGGCCGCAAAAACCACACACACCATTAACCTCTCCCCCCCCCCCCCCTCCCGAGACCACTATCATACTTACATACCCACCGGACAACGCACGCAGCTCCTCCGGAGGCCGCAAAACCACACACACCATTAACCTCCCCCCCCCCCCCCCCTCCCGAGACCACTATCATACTTACATATCCACCGGACAACGCACGCAGCTCCTCCGGAGGCCGCAAAAACCACACACACACACCATTAACCTCCCCCCCCCCCTCCCCCCTCCCGAGACCACTATCATACTTACATACCCACCGGACAACGCACACAGCTCCTCCGGAGGCCGCAAACACCACACACACCATTAACCTCCCCCCCCCCCCCTCCCGAGACCACTATCATACTTACATAACCACCGGACAACGCGCGCAGCTACTCCGGAGGCCGCAAAAACCACACACACCATTAACCTCTCCCCCCCCCCCTCCCGAGACCACTATCATACTTACATACCCACCGGACAACGCACGCAGCTCCTCCGGAGGCCGCAAAAACCCCCCACACACCATTAACCTCCCCCCCCCCCCTCCCGAGACCACTATCATACTTACATACCCACCGGACAACGCACACAGCTCCTCCGGAGGCCGCAAACACCACACACACCATTAACCTCTCCCCCCCCCCCCCCCGAGACCACTATCATACTTACATACCCACCGGGCAACCGCGCGCAGCTACTCGGGAGGGCCGCAAAAACACACACACACCATTAACCTCTCCCCCCCCCCCCCCTCCCGAGACCACTATCATACTTACATACCCACCGGGCAACGCGCGCAGCTCCTCCGGAGGCCGCAAAAACCACACACACCATTAACCTCTCCCCCCCCCCCCCCTCCCGAGACCACTATCATACTTACATACCCACCGGACAAACACACGCAGCTCCTCCGGAGGCCGCAAAACCACACACACCATTAACCCCCCCCCCTCCCCCTCCCGAGACCACTATCATACTTACATACCCACCGGACAACGCGCGCAGCTCCTCCGGAGGCCGCAAAAACCCCACACACCATTAACCTCCCCCCCCCCCCCCCTCCCGAGACCACTATCATACTTACATACCCACCGGACAACGCACGCAGCTCCTCCGGAGCCCGCAAAAACCCCACACACACCATTAACCTCCCCCCCCCCCCTCCCCCCTCCCGAGACCACTATCATACTTACATACCCACCGGACAACGCACGCAGCTCCTCCGGAGGCCGCAAAAACCACACACACACCATTAACCTCCCCCTCCCCCCCCCTCCCGAGACCACTATCATACTTACATACCCACCGGGCAACACACGCAGCTCCTCCGGAGGCCGCAAAAACCACACACACCATTAACCTCTCCCCCCCCCCCCCACCTCCCGAGACCACTATCATACTTACATACCCACCGGGCAACACACGCAGCTCCTCCGGAGGCCGCAAAAACCACACACACACCATTAACCTCCCCCCCCCCCCCCTCCCGAGACCACTATCATACTTACATACCCACCGGGCAACGCACACAGCTCCTCCGGAGGCCGCAAAAACCACACACACACCATTAACCTCCCCCCCCCCCCCCTCCCGAGACCACTATCATACTTACATACCCACCGGGCAACGCACACAGCTCCTCCGGAGGCCGCAAAAACCACACACACACCATTAACCTCCCCCCCCCCCCCCCCTCCCGAGACCACTATCATACTTACATACCCACCGGGCAACGCACACAGCTCCTCCGGAGGCCGCAAAAACCACACACACACCATTAACCTCCCCCCCCCCACCCTCCCGAGACCACTATCATACTTACATACCCACCGGACAACGCACGCAGCTCCTCCGGAGGCCCGCAAAAACCACCCACACACCATTAACCCTCCCCCCCCCCCCCTCCCGAGACCACTATCATACTTACATACCCACCGGACAACGCACACAGCTCCTCCGGAGGCCGCAAAAACCACACACACCATTAACCTCCCCCCCCCCCCCTCCCGAGACCACTATCATACTTACATACCCACCGGGCAACGCACGCAGCTCCTCCGGAGGCCGCAAAAACCACACACACACCATTAACCTCCCCCCCCCCCCCTCCCGAGACCACTATCATACTTACATACCCACCGGACAACGCACGCAGCTCCTCCGGAGCCCGCAAAAACCCCACACACCATTAACCTCCCCCCCCCCCCCTCCCGAGACCACTATCATACTTACATACCCACCGGACAACGCACACAGCTCCTCCGGAGGCCGCAAAAACCACACACACCATTAACTTCTCCCCCCCCCCTCCCGAGACCACTATCATACTTACATACCCACCGGGCAACGCACGCAGCTCCTCCGGAGGCCGCAAAAACCACACACACACCATTAACCTCCCCCCCCCCCCTCCCGAGACCACTATCATACTTACATACCCACCGGACAACGCACGCAGCTCCTCCGGAGGCCGCAAAAACCACACACACCATTAACCCCCCCCCCCCCCCCCCCCCTCCCGAGACCACTATCATACTTACATACCCACCGGACAACGCACGCAGCTCCTCCGGAGCCCGCAAAAACCACACACACACCATTAACCCCCCCCCCCCCCCTCCCGAGACCACTATCATACTTACATACCCACCGGACAACGCACGCAGCTCCTCCGGAGCCCGCAAAAACCACACACACACCATTAACCCCTCCCCCCCCCTCCCGAGACCACTATCATACTTACATACCCACCGGCAACGCACGCAGCTCCTCCGGAGGCCGCAAAAACCACACACACCATTAACCTCTCCCCCCCCCCTCCCGAGACCACTATCATACTTACATACCCACCGGGCAACGCACGCAGCTCCTCCGGAGGCCGCAAAAACCACACACACCATTATCCTCTCCCCCCCCCCCCTCCCGAGACCACTATCATACTTACATTACCCACCGGACAACCGCACGCAGCTCCTCCGGAGGCCGCAAAAACCACACACACACACACACCATTAACCTCTCCCCCCCCCCCTCCCGAGACCACTATCATACTTACATATCCACCGGACAACGCACGCAGCTCCTCCGGAGGCCGCAAAAACCACACACACCATTAACTTCTCCCCCCCCCCTCCCGAGACCACTATCATACTTACATACCCACCGGCAACGCACGCAGCTCCTCCGGAGCCCGCAAAAACCACACACACACCATTAACCTCCCCCCCCCCCTCCCGAGATCACTATCATACTTACATACCCACCGGGCAACGCACGCAGCTCCTCCGGAGGCCGCAAAAACCCCCACACACACCATTAACCTCTCCCCCCCCCCCCCCCCTCCCGAGACCACTATCATACTTACATACCCACCGGCAACGCACACAGCTCCTCCGGAGGCCGCAAAAACCACACACACCATTAACCTCTCCCCCCCCCCCCCCCCCTCCCGAGACCACTATCATACTTACATACCCACCGGGCAACGCACGCAGCTCCCCCGGAGGCCGCAAAAACCACACACACACCATTAACCTCTCCCCCCCCCCTCCCGAGACCACTATCATACTTACATACCCACCGGACAACGCACGCAGCTCCTCCGGAGCCCGCAAAAACCACACACACACCATTTAACCTCCCCCCCCCCCCCCTCCCGAGACCACTATCATACTTACATACCCACCGGACAACGCACGCAGCTCCTCCGGAGGCCGCAAAACCACCCACACACCATTAACCTCTCCCCCCCCCCCTCCCGAGACCACTATCATACTTACATACCCACCGGACAACGCACGCAGCTACTCCGGAGCCCGCAAAACCACACACACACCATTAACCTCTCCCCCCCCCCCCCCTCCCGAGACCACTATCATACTTACATACCCACCGGACAACGCACGCAGCTCCTCCGGAGGCCGCAAAAACCCCACACACACCATTAACCTCCCCCCCCCCCCTCCCGAGACCACTATCATACTTACATACCCACCGGACAACACACGCAGCTACTCCGGAGGCCGCAAAAACCACACACACCATTAACCTCCCCCCCCCCCCCCCTCCCGAGACCACTATCATACTTACATACCCACCGGACAACGCACGCAGCTCCTCCGGAGGCCGCAAAAACCACACACACCATTAACCTCTCCCCCCCCCCCTCCCGAGACCACTATCATACTTACATACCCACCGGACAACGCACGCAGCTCCTCCGGAGGCCGCAAAAACCACACACACACCATTAACCTCTCCCCCCCCCCCCACCTCCCGAGACCACTATCATACTTACATACCCACCGGACAACGCACGCAGCTCCTCCGGAGCCCGCAAAACCACACACACACCATTAACCTCCGCCCCCCCCCCTCCCGAGACCACTATCATACTTACATACCCACCGGACAACGCACACAGCTCCTCCGGAGGCCGCAAAAACCCCACACACACCATTAACCTCCCCCCCCCCCCTCCCGAGACCACTATCATACTTACATACCCACCGGACAACGCACGCAGCTCCTCCGGAGCCCGCAAAACCACACACACACCATTAACCTCCCCCCCCCCCCTCCCGAGACCACTATCATACTTACATACCCACCGGACAACGCACGCAGCTCCTCCGGAGGCCGCAAAAACCCCACACACACCATTAACCTCTCCCCCCCCCTCCCGAGACCACTATCATACTTACATACCCACCGGACAACACACGCAGCTCCTCCGGAGGCCGCAAAAACCACACACACACCATTAACCTCCCCCCCCCCCCCCCTCCCGAGACCACTATCATACTTACATACCCACCGGACAACGCACGCAGCTCCTCCGGAGGCCGCAAAAACCACCCACACACCATTAACCTCTCCCCCCCCCCCTCCCGAGACCACTATCATACTTACATACCCACCGGACAACGCACGCAGCTCCTCCGGAGCCCGCAAAAACCACCCACACACCATTAACCTCTCCCCCCCCCCCCTCCCGAGACCACTATCATACTTACATACCCACCGGACACCGCACGCAGCTCCTCCGGAGGCCGCAAAAACCACACACACACCATTAACCTCTCCCCCCCCCCTCCCGAGACCACTATCATACTTACATAACCACCGGACAACGCACGCAGCTCCTCCGGAGGCCGCAAAAACCACACACACACCATTAACCTCTCCCCCCCCCCCTCCCGAGACCACTATCATACTTACATAACCACCGGACAACGCACGCAGCTCCTCCGGAGGCCGCAAAAACCACACACACACCATTAACCTCTCCCCCCCCCCCCCCCCTCCCGAGACCACTATCATACTTACATACCCACCGGACAACGCACGCAGCTACTCCGGAGCCCGCAAAAACCACACACACCATTAACCTCTCCCCCCCCCTCCCGAGACCACTATCATACTTACATAACCACCGGACAACGCACGCAGCTCCTCCGGATCCCGCAAAAACCACACACACCATTAACCTCTCCCCCCCCCCCCTCCCGAGACCACTATCATACTTACATACCCACCGGACAACGCACACAGCTCCTCCGGAGGCCCAAACACATTTTTCAATAATATTACATAACATTGACATGACATTACAAGTTTCAAATACAACATTTACACATACTTATTCATAGTTCACATCCCGGGCAACGCCGGGTCTCTCAGCTAGTATGTATGTGTGTGTGTGTGTGTGTGTGTGTGTGTGTGTGTGTGTGTGTGTGTGTGTGTGTGTGTGTGTGTGTTATTGTATTTGGCGCAAAGAGTAAAGTACTATGACTAGTATATAGATTTAATGTACATTTGGTATACCGCTATGATATAAATAGCACCAAAATGGATAGAGAGATATGTTAATCTAAATTGAAAAAGTTAGATGTAAGCGTAGAAAAAATAGATAAAAAACAGAAAACAGATCTCCCGATGTTACGTGTCTGCATCAGGGCGTCAGCAGCCGACAGGTGTAGCCTTTGAATTGAAATAAGTTTCCAGCTTGCAGGCTGCCTCTCGGCATAGATGAGGGAATGGTGCTCACTTGATTAAGGGCGGTGGTATAAACGTGAGGTAAAAAAAGGGAAGAAGACTACCAGACGTGTAATAAAATTCAATAAAATGTATTGTAAATACACAATCATGGATGATACAGATCAAACACATAAAGGGGTATAAAAAGGCCACCCTACGCGTTTCGTCCAGAAACAGACGTCTTCAGGGTTATATCCTTATTTTAATTGAAAGGCTACACCTGTCGGCTGCTGACGCCCTGATGCAGTGACGTAACATCGGGAGATCTGCAGCAGCCAGAGGTGTTGGACACACTGAGAGGTGGCAATCTCACTGTAGCTGAGCACACCCCAACTTAACGATATTGGGTGTTGGATCAGTGAGTGAGAAGGAGGAGGAGGAAAGTGATACCGGTGCATCTTACGTAGCAAGATAGACGGGTGATTTCCCACGAGAACTACGGTCTGTGAGAGAGGGGACGACTTGGCAGGAGATCCGAGGCGCAGGAGCAGAGAGTGACACCAGCTAAGCGGACCGGTTGCAGAGTCCGACCAGCGTGAAGGTCCCCACATCACCACCAGATCGGGAGAAGTAGCAAGATAGGGGACGAGTTGGTAATCTATGTGAAAACGGGTAAACAGCCAGTTAACCCACCAGGCGCTCAGAAAGTGTAGCTGCAGCTGTGAAATGGTGTTTTGACAATAAATCTGGTTGATAACTGCCACTATCCCCCAGTGTGTTATTGATTACATGTAATTCTCTGCAACTGGCTAGCTATAAGCACAATGAGGTTGGAGAAAAACTTGAAGGAAGATAACTTACAGTTGCACTGGGGGACGTAATGAAGTGGCCCGTCTGTCTTCCTGCATGAACAATGCTGTGTGTCCCTCTGTCTGCGTTGTCTCTTGATGGGATGATCCTCTCACGTCGCCAGCAATCTCTTCTGCCGCCAACCCTGCACCCGCTCGATCGCGGTGGGTGGTCACCTGACCGGCGGCAGTGCCGGTACTTCCGGATGCAGCAGGGAGACACAGATACACCATACACAGCCCGGCGTGCAGGCAGCAGGCACCGGAACACTAGAAATCCTCCCCAGGGAGGTCAGTACGCCGCACAGCCGTGGAATAAAAGCTTTTATTCCACGGCTGTGCGGCGTACTGACCTCCCTGGGGAGGATTTCTAGAGTTGGTAATCTAACTGAGGCGCTGGAGTGGAACTGTGTCTCTGTGGAGTGGATGGAGTGCAGAGTCCAAGCAGCGTGAAGGTCCCCAGGCTATCTCAAGAAAGAACAGTGCAATATCGCGTACCATCACGATAACTAATATCTAACTTTGGGTTATTATACCACGAAGCTCTGACAAGCAACACACTAGAGACTTATGTTTATGTGAACTGGGACTTACATATTTTTTCTGTTTTTTTAATCTATTCTTTCTACGCTTACATCTAACTTTTTCAATTTAGATTAACATATCTCTCTATCCATTTTGGTGCTATTTATATCATATCGGTATACCAAATGTACATTCAATCTATATACTAGTCATAGTACTTTATACCATACCAACATCTAGACTGCTTATAATTTAGGGGAAAAATACTGTGAGTCTTACCCCACCATTCCCCTAACTGGGTATTATCTTGTCTTTGCGCCAAATGCAATAACACATATACTGTACTATTTGGGTTTCTGTGTTAAAACCAGCATCCAGGCAGCACCTACTAGATATTAACCCCTACATTTCTGCGCACTTGGTATATTCACAAACATATATATGAAAGTTTGGTCCTCAGAATGGGATCTTCTTCCAGGTAATGCCATTAAATATGGCATGCAGCAAGAAAAGGCTGGTCAAATTCGGTAACAGGACTACCGTAGCCCTACGCGTTTTGTCTTAGGAGACTTTTTCAAGTGATATGTATACACATCTGCACTAGGATCTTAAGTAGACGAAACTCTATTGTGATTAGTCACAATCAAAACCAACTATGCCAACCCCAGCCCCTCACATCTGTCCCTCCCACTGCAGGCTGACACAGACAGGAGACACAGCCCCTCACATCTGTCCCTCCCACTGCAGGGTGACACAGACAGGACACACAGCCCCTCACATCTGTCCCTCCCACTGCAGGGTGACACAGACAGGACACACAGCCCCTCACATCTGTCCCTCCCACTGCAGGGTGACACAGACAGGACACACAGCCCCTCACATCTGTCCCTCCCACTGCAGGGTGACACAGGACTCACAGTCCCTCACATCTGTCCCTCCCACTGCAGGGTGACACAGGAGGGACACTTATCCCATTGTATCCATTTCTGTTACTGCAGGGTAATATATACATCTCTCTCTCCCCATGTGTAGGATGATATTGCTGTGAAATACAAGTACAATATAGATCAGTAACTGCAGAGGTCACCACGGGGTGAGACACTTCCACACGGACCAGAGCCCATTCTTGGAGCATCTGACTAACTCACTGATAATGAACAAGGACAAAAAGCCGATGGCTGAGATGATCTTGGATCACACCCTGGAGATTATCTACCTGCTGACCGGAGAGGTGAGAGCTGCTGGTGACTGTCAAAATTACATCACTCTTATCTCTCTCACTACAGCCGGGACCTGTCTCTGTTGGTAACATGTCTTCGTCTTCTGTTAATCTGTCTTTTGGTTTTATCTCAGGGCTCTGTCCTGGGACCTCTCCTTTTCTCTCTACACATTATCACTTGGTGACCTCATCAACTCTTTTGACCTTGGGTATCATCTCTATGCAGATATATCTAACCACCCCTTCCCTCACACCTTCAATCCAGTTCCAAGTCTCAGATTGCCTCCTACACATTATCTTCTCGTGGATGGTGCTCCACCGCTAACATTTAATGTTTAAAACTGAGAACCTCATATTTCCTCCAAAACCTGAACCTAATATCCCCTTTTTCCATCACCGTAAATGGTACTACCATCTACCCAAAGCGCGTTGCATCGGAGAGACATTTGACGCCTCCCTTTCCTTCTCCATTCACGGTATGACTAAAATGTTTCTCTTCTTCCTCTGTAATGTTGCCAAGATCTGTACTTTCCTCTGTCAATCTTCTACTACTAGTGTCCACTCCCATCTGGATTATTGTAACATACTGTTAACAGGCCTCCCTGCCGCACAACTCTCTCCTTTGCAATCTATCCAAACTTCTGCTGCCAGAATAATTCCCCTTTCTGCCAAAACAGTCTCTGCTCATCTTCTCCCTAAATCCCTCTCCTGGCTTCCCATCAAATTTCAGATCACATACAAAGTTCTCCTCTTTAACTTCAAGGCTCTTCGCTCATCTGCTCCTCCATACATATTGGCTTTGATCTCTCATTATGCATCTGCTCGTCTCCTGCGCTCTAACGATTTACTGTCTCCTCTCCACCCCTTTCACCTCTATTGCTCTCTCTCTCCTTAAAACCTTTTTCCCTCACTGCCCCTTACCTATACACTCAGTATACGCCTAGCACCTTCTCTCCCCTCCTTTAAGTCAAACCTTAAAACTCGCCTCTTAAATGAAGCATTTCAATACCCTAGACTCATGGCTACTGTCCCACACCCACAGTCGCACCTACCAACCTTGTGGCCAAGCACTGCCATCTACTGCACTTATTCCCTCACCTGCTGTCTCTGTAAGTCTCCAAACATAACAATTAGATTGTAAGATCCTGGGCCCACCACTATATATATATAATGGATGTGTGTATATATATATTATATAATGGATATATATATATATTATATAATGGATATATATATTATATAATGGATAATGGATGTATTGTGCCTGTGTTACATTATTCTGTAATAGCTACTGAATATAATTTCTATTTATACTATGACTCTCTTCTATTGAAATCAACCCAAACCCTCCCTTTCCAGCTCTGTCCCATACCCCTTTCTCCTTCTCTGTCGCCCATATAAATATTTGCAGCCTGCTGGCCAAACTAGATGAGCTAAGGGCATGGTGCCTTTTGCATAAGCCCCAAACCGTTATTCTCACTGAAACATGGCTAAATCCTACAACCCTTGATGCACCTATCTCCGTTCATACATTTTCTTGGCACAATTTCCTCTCTGAATGGGAAGAATGAGCTGTTAGTTCTAGGTGATTTTATCCTAAATTGTGTTGTTTTTAGGGTAAAGCCAATCTAGACACAACATAAGTCACTAAGCCTAACCCAGCTAATCTCCCAACCCACCCGCACAACCCTAAAATCTCACAACCATTCCTTGCTAGACTGGATTCTATCCTCTTGTCCCAACAGAATCCAATCCTCTGGTTTGCTACATGACAATTTCAGTGACCATACAATAGTGTACTGTGTAAGGAAAACCAGACCACCCCAATCAAGACTTAAAGTTCTTCTCACTAGAACATTTAGAAACTTTAACTCACAATTTCTGGCTGATCTCACCAACTGCCCTTGGTAAAGAATCAACCTGATACCCGACTCTGCGCTGGTTTATTTCCAATCAGAGATTCTAAATCGGTGGTTTGGGGCACAAGTCCCAACAACAGTGCTCAATCTGATTCGGACTCAATGGAAATCCAAACTTGAGAATAAAAGTCCACATATCATGGTGAGAACAGCAGCACATAAAGCCAAAAGGAAGAGCATTGGACCCAGTGTTTTGAATACAGTGATTGTACTATAATGTATGACTGCCCATATGCTGGAGTTAGTGAAGGGTTAACATACCATCATTCTTGTGTGACTCCGCGGGGCATGACATCCTCACTGCAACACTGTTCCCGGTCAGCAAATCCCCATATTGAGGGGAAAAACAATACTCACAAGTGGCAGCTTCTCATGGTGCGTGCATCACGCTCAGAAGTAGTGTAGAGTAGAAATCCTTGGATTGCAGCGGTGCACAGCAAAGTAGGAGAAAGGGACCAGCGAGGTGTGGATTAAAAATATTATTTTATTGAGATCACATGGTAACGGGGACAGACACTCTGACGCGTTTCGGACAAAAATTGTCCTTTATCAAAGAGCTGATTTGCGTCATTCCCCCTTACAGTCTTATAGTGTACTCCCCGCCCACCTACGTCACAGCGCTGCGTTGTTTTGGCGCGAAAAAAATGCTATTAAAGGGGAAGAAGAAAAATCAAATAAAATCAGTATAACAAAATATACTAAACTAAAGGAATAATAGAAAAAACAAGAACAACATATATAGCAAATATTAAAAACAGATAACAATTAATCTGCAAATCTAAACCTGAAATGGAGGTGATACGTGAAGTTGAAGAACAATGTTAAACCATAACTCATTACAAGTGACTATGAGTCTATTAATCTTATAACAATAAGTTAATACAGAGACATTTGTTCCCCCCACATATCATTACTTGGAAGTATTGTCAGATGAACGGACAAAAAACAGGTGTGAAATGTAAGGTAATAATATAAAACATATATCAGAATCATAATGAATATTGAGGTCCAGAAGGAACAGCAGTTTTTGCAAAGACTTTGTTTAACTTGTGAAACACAAAATTTTAACAACCTTGTTTGACATATATAAAGCAAGTAGAGAGATGTATGTTCTTCACCATTAATATGCAATAAACAAATGTATATAAGAACAAATATCTATTTCAAAAAATGTTTAAGTTCCCAGTCCTGGTTCATGCCCCTGGGTGCCAATGTCCCAAGGGCATAAATCCAGAACATCTCCCTACAATTTTGTATATACTTATTTTATTTGATTTTTCTTCCCCTTTAATAGTCTTTGTTTCCCTTTTTCCCAACCCCCCCCCCTTCCCTTTCCCCCCTCCCTCCCCGTCCGCCCACTTGTTCACCCGCTCCTACATTCGATAATGTACCTCTACAAAGAGGCTTAATGTTTATGTTAGGGGATTGATGAGTGTTACTAGGCAGCGTTGCTATCTGTGTCAGTGGAGGGGTTTGCGTGCTGGTGAGAGGAGCGCGTCACTCCCCTCCCCTCGCTACACACCTATGGCACTGAGCTGTTCCATTGGCTGATAGTCCTGACCAATGAGATTATATCTCGGCGATTCTAGCGTTTTTTCGCGCCAAAACAACGCAGCGCTGTGACGTAGGTGGGCGGGGAGTACACTATAAGACTGTAAGGGGGAATGACGCGAATCAGCTCTTTGGTAAAGGACAATGATTTCTACTCTACAGAGATTCTAAATCTCTGTGATACCCATACTCCACTACGCAGAACAAGAGTACAGGAGCCACACCTACCCTGGGTTATAACCAACCTTATTGTGCTTTACCGTTTTAGGGATGCCTTGTGGAATAAATACAAAGTAACTGTCCCTTCCAAGGATCTCTAATAACTACAGATGCCTGTGGAATAGATGCACAAGGCAAACAGGACTAGCAAACGCCCAATGTTACTCTTGATAATCTTCACCAAAATAGATCAAATCCAGCAAACTTCTGGAAGGTTACCAGCAATGTATTCCAGCCATCAACAACCATCTAATATGTAAATTGAGCTTCATGAGTTATTGCAACTATTTGTTGTTTGGAGGTGCGGCCTCTCCTCCCAGGGTTTAAGCTCGCCCCGTCCAACTTTCCAATGAGCAGTTTTATCATGTTCCTGTGTATGACAGGCCCAGTTTGGTCTTTCTCCCTCCAGCAAAAAAAAAGAGGTACATGAGAACGTTACCAGGTAGTGTCAGGACCTGCAGACTGGTCACAGCCTTTATGTCGGCTGCAGGCTTATAACATTTTGGCCAATGGGTTTAACTAAATGACCCTTACTCATGAGCAGATTAGCACGGAAGTATTGTATTATGTGTTGAGTTACTTTGGATGCTGCGCTGGGCATTTCTGTTTTTGTTTTTATCTAATATCAATGATGATAATACACTGAGAAATCCAACTGACATTGCAAACGCATTGAATGAATATTTTGTGGGGTGCGCTACTTCCCTGCTATCAAAGTGCAACCATAATTACAATCATATAGCTCAACATGGGAAAACCCCTATATCTTCACCCCCTCCCAACACTGCTCACAATTTTCAATTTGCCCCAGTATCTGAGGGGCTGACACAGGCGCTCCTAACATTATAACTAAACAGTTAGTGTGGGCGTGACCTACTGCAATCAAAGTTCCTATGACGCATAGTGTCCCAGTCATTGCCATACCAATTACCTCCTTAATCAACTCTATTTTTGTCTTCAGGTCATATCCCACAGACCTGGAAACCTGCCCGGGTTGTCCCAATCTTCAACAGTGGGGACAAAAACATCGTCTCCAATGTGACGGTAGGGGTAGCCGGCCTTCATAATGAAGGTGAAGCCTGGCTGGCTGCCCCTAAAAACCTTGTGTAATGGGCTATGAGTGTCAGCTCTTGGGATCAGCAATGTGTATTAATGTGTTCCCCTGTAACCATGTTCCCATACACTGTCCCCATACACTGTCCCCTGTGAACCCAGTGAAAAATAACACTGAAAACAAACAATACTGTCACTCCATATGTAGAAATCCTCTGGTGCATGGACTCCTGGTTAACCTCATATGAAGAAAAAGACACACATGCAGAGGGTATAGTGCATTAACATTTACTTATGATGACATACAACACAGAGGGGAAAGGAAACAGACTCACACTTTCCTCGCTGGTAAGTAAGCAAGAAGTGACTTCAACCCTCCTCCCGGATCAGCTGCTCAGCGTGCAGTTACACACGCGTCCCGGTCTCCCCCGTCAGCGTCTCTCACCCGCGATCGGAGTCCTCCGTGAGTTTGGCGTATCACCGCCGCCTCAGCCAATCAGAATCTCACAGCAGGTAGTGTAGGGTTGATACGGTGGCCTCAAACAGTCAAAGACCCAACGCTTTTCGTCACAATGATTTCGTCTAGGGTCATGCTTACTGCTCTATATGGTATACCTTTATACTAAGCTAAACATCAAAGAGAACCTAGTACAGCTGGCCAATTAAAACCTAAACCAATGGAACTGCTGCTCAGACTAATTACAAAGTACTAAGCTGCAAGTACACCGCTTCTCTCAATAAGGTTACCTAATGAGTAGTCACAGATCATGTTTATACAATGTTATTAAAATACACACATAATAAAGGTGAAGCCCGATTGGCTGCCTCTAAAAAACATGTGTAATGGGCTATGAGTGTCAGCTCTTGGGATTAGGAATGTGTATTAATGTGGTCCCCTGTAACCATGTGCTCGTACACTGTCCCCTGTGAGTTTATATGTTAGGGTCTCTCATAAAAAATAGCTGCAGGACCGGAACTTTGGGAACAGGAGTTTAAGGGTGGATGTTGGGGGGCAAATAGGGTAAAAAAACCATGTAAGGGGTTGCTGACCGGTTATACCGGGGGGTACTGTTATTTTACCCGGAAAGTGTATGATTTGCGGGTTCGCGTCTGTACGTAAAGACGCTGTGTGTGTGGAGTGTTAATGCGACTCTATGTAAGATCTTTGCCCGCCATCAAGTTCTACAATTGGGTTTTAAAACACAATGCAGGAGCCTGTTTTAAAACCTAGTTTTGGAGTCCAGGTTTTAGGTTACAAGTTTTCAATGTATTTGGATTGGTATCTGTAACAGGGGACTTATCCCTGTTCACAAAGGTGCCTCTAATCCAGCAGTGTGGTGGTTAATTGCTGGTAGCAAATTAACTAGCACCACCTGCCTGATTACAGGTAGTAGAAAAAGCCTGCCTTTGAGACAGGAAGTAACTCCTCCCTAGCTCTGACTGAGAGCTGACCTTTGGAGAGACAGAGCAGAGGTTCTTGAGTCCCAGGAGAGACTGGCCAAAAGAAACCCAGATCTCTGGAGCTGAGCGGTCTTGAGCTCTGCACAGCAGAGCTGAATTCAAGACACAGGGAAAACTACTGCACCTGAAGCTGAACCAGGAAGTGAGATTTTCCCTCCAAGAAACAGATAAGACTTTTATTCTTAAGAGACTGCTTATATCTGCTTATTTTCATGCTATATGTTTTGGGGCTGCGAGAACTTCTTCACTAAGGGAGATGTGAACTAATTGCATAGGATTTCACTAGAAATACTCCCAAGTGAATGGAAGCTTTGTTCCCCCCCCCTGTGTTTGGATAATTTCCTGATGAAAAGGAACAGGCACAATAAAGCCTATTATAATTTCACATTATAAAACCTCCTAATTGTGTACCTCTGTGAACGTCCGTCCACAGTATCCATTACTATGCAGCCAGCCCTGGTAATGTAATTAGCCGGGGGGCTTGCATGGCAATGGCGGATCAAAGGAATAGATGGTCTAGTTGTTGGGACATCTGGCAGGCGGGGAAGGGCAGAGGAACAGGTCTGCGGGATGGGCTCTCAGGAGGTGAGACCCTTTGTTGTAGCCAGACTCTATGGAGCCTACCCAGTGGGCCGTAATGGGATGGCCAAGGAAAGCCATTGCCGAGACGGAGCTTTATAGGCACTTTCCATTGGCCAGTTCATATTTCCCGCCTTTCCAGCAACCAGAGCCAAAGGATGCCCCGTCCTTTGATTGGGTAAAGCCAGGCAAGCCCCTGGCTCATGATTGGCTGTTAGGGACAAACCCCCTCTCTGATTGGTCGCCTGTCCATCTTCCATGTTAGACATAGGACAGCAAGGTCTATGTATGGAGGCCGGAGAACCAGAGCAACCTAGGGCTTGATCTGGTAAAGCGATGGCGGGCTTTTCAAAAGTGCTTTGCTTCGAATAGCAAAGCACTCGGCACAGAGTTGCCGGAGAAGCCTGGCCGATCCTAGGATAAGTCCTGTAATTCACGGCCAAGTTCTGAGAACGCAGCCAAGTTACAAGGAAGGTTTTACGTTGTTCCCGTTTTCCTCCAGTGACGCGACTGGCAGGGGCTCGACCTAGAAGAGCGGACTGGCCAAGCGGAGGAGAGGCGCAGGGAGCAAGTTCTCGCGTCCAAGTTCTCTGGACCATGTTCTGAGAATTGGACGGAGCTGAACCAGCGGGGATAGCGCATTGGCTCTCCCGAAAAGAGTACTGTGTGTTCCTGGACATGTTGCGAACAGGGTAAGCCTAACCAAAGCAGGCACCCGGTACCTAGTTGAGGCTAGTGACTCCCCCCAGACCCCCAGTTGGTATGTATTTACTGCATTTCTTGTATGTCTGCGGGCTTGCCCGAATAAACCCAATTTGTTCAATAATGTTGTCCTGCCTAGTGAATTGATCCCGGTAAGGTATAAAAGTGTTAAAAGAGCTGGTCTCCTGTGACATCCGACTACAGGCCAATCTCTCTTCTCCCAATACTATCCAAAGTCATGGGGAAATGTGTCTACTCCTAATAAAGCATTTACTATACCAAGACAAATTTCCTTAGCAACTTCAATCTGGATCTCGCCCCAAACACTCCACGGTAGCTACGCTCTTAAAGGTTTGCCATGAGATCCAGTGTGGAATGGAACGGTGACAACTTACTGGTACAATATTCCTAGATTTAGCAAAGGCTTTTGATACTGTTGATCATATTATTTTGTTAAGCTTCAGTGCTCTGGAACAGGGGAACATGCGTTAAACTGTAAAAGTGTGTGGGGTCTCAGCAGTGAAAAATCACAGAAAGCAAGTAGCTTGAATAAAAAATAACTTGTAATGATTAAAGCGTATCCGTAATGATGAACATAGATGCGACATGAGAGATTTATCACACAAGATCAGAGGTATTCCTGTAACCATAGTCTGGAAAAAGGTATTTAAGGAAGAAAGGGGCGGTATCAATATTCCTGGATTAATAGCATAAACTAGCCACGGTCTGTATGAGATATCCAAGTAATGAGCTACATGGTATAAAAGCATATCTATGTAAGGCACTGAGTGACAGTCTAAAGCCACATGTGGCACAAAGCAAGAGTCACTACGTGAAGTAAAGTATCCTGTAAGTGTATAAGACACAAACCATACAATGGGGCACAAAATACAGCACGGAAGATTCTTACCCAACTGATTTTGTTCAATCACGAATAAGTGCGAAACAATGTCCACAAGTCCGCGTGGTGCAGGGGGCCCATTTCCACATGAAACGAGACCCGTGGTACTCCCTGAGTGTGCGTGGTAGAGGAAAAGTCTGTTTGCTCCAAAAGCTGTTTGTTGCGTATCTGTGCTCGTGCTCCGTTCCTGTGTGCCTCAGGATGTGACTCTGCAGAAGGGGAGCTCCGGCGGTGCTCCTTAAGTAGGCGACTTGATGTCAGTCCGCGCCGACGTGTCTACGGCAGCCTCGTCTGGACCTGTCGTTGCCATGGATACTCATGTCAAGTCCTGTCGGTCAAGGTTGAGAAGTGCACTCGTATCTCTCCTTGCAGACCCAATTGTGTAGCAGAGGACAGAGATATATCACTCTGAGGTCCTAATGGATGCGCACTCATTCAAACATCCATGTGTAGGGAGTGAAAGAAGAGATAACATGTTCAGTATTATGTAGATTATCACATGGATGCATTGTGCCTGTGTTACATTATTCTGTAATAGCCTCAGAATGGCACAAGTCCTGTAATGATTACATATTATGTGTAATGTGATGTTTGTACAATACATGATCTTTGTGCTCATATTGGCACAGTGGGGTCAGTGAGTGTGGTGCAGTAAAGTTAGTGATACAATAGACAGAATTGGTGGGGAGGCAACTGAATAGATTACGTGAGTATAGAGCTGGTAACACAAGATTTGTCCCTATCACTGATAAGCAACAAATCTGCAGGAATATGACACATATCCACGTGTGTCTCTTACTCTGCACAGGGATATTTATTACTGTCTCTCTATATGTAGGATTATATAGTTGTGAAGAAGCACGGTGAGCGTGTTACAGACAGCAGCAGGCCCTGTGTGCCAGAAGGATTCTGCAGGACCCAGAGACCCGACATGGATCATCCAACTAACTCCCTGTTACATGAGAGAAGCAATGACAAGAAGCTGATGTCTGAGAAGATCCTGGAACTCACCAACAAGATCATTCACCTGCTGACCGGAGAGGTGAGGGCTGCTGGGCACTGTTACATTTTACCATCTTTATGTCTTCATTCAGCCTGGTTTTGTACAAACTTTGTTCCATGTATCTGTATTTTCCTCTCTCCCTTGCTAACCTGGCTTTCCATAAGTAAAAGATTCTTACAGGACCAGTTATTATATCTGGATACTGAGTGGGGGATTCTCTGTGTTTCAGGTGCCTATAAAGTGTGAAGATGTTGCTGTCTATTTCTCCATGGAGGAATGGGAGTATTTAGAAGGACACCGGGGGTCTTACAAGGATGTTATGGAGAATAACCAGAACCTCAGCTCACTGGGTAAGAGGAGGTTTCTCTCATTGTAATAGGGATGTCAGTCCTGTGGGCCTGAGGTTCATCTCTGTCACCAGCTGCTGCGTTTATAGTTGGGACCTGAAGACTGGATATTTTTGAGGATCAAGAGAACAAACAGAAAAATGTAACCTAATATGGGCACTCTGTCATCACCTAGATGATTTAGTGAAGAAATTAAAAACTTCAACTTTATTAGTATCCAATTAAAATAAAGGTAGTTAAAACGATGATTAAACACAAAAAAAAAAATGATCCTGCTCTGTAGACACTATATTGAGTGTTCAGGATCCAACATGCGTGATAGGTTAGTTTGGATTCTATCACCTGCAAGGTCATGGGTTTTAGTATCCATGAACGAGCTCAGTGGAATTAATTGTCCACCGCCCTTTAATACGAGCATATATAGTATGGTTTGTTATTCATCAACAAGAGCTGAACTGGTGTCTATATAGTAGCAACTCCCTAGTCCGAGGTGATATATACTGAGTCAGATACCTTTGTCTGGTCTGCCCAGTTAGGGCACATAGGTGGGAGCCTATTGTCTCTTAATACTTGATGCAAGGTATACCACGATAGGAATGAAAAAGAACAGAATTACACAAACTAATAAACACTGAACACAAATGGCTAATATAGCTATATGTATCTCTCCCTGCAGCTGGCCCAAAATCTCTCACCCAGAGAGAAAACAACAGTAGAACAGGAACAAATGGACCTATAGCGCATAGGAGAAATAGAAGAAAAGAAAACAGCACATAGTGTAATCTGTATATAACCCAGCTAAAAAAACTGCTGAAACAGAATGCACTTACAAGATGCATAAAAAAGGATATCTCCACCGGAGTCACAATGCAAAACACCCACCAAATGCTCCTGCTAACCGAATCTAAACCTGACCCCAAGCACAGAGGGAGTCTGTGCTGCTATAGAGATCAGAGGGGAAGAGGGACACTGTTTCAAGCAGCATCGGTCTCTGGAACCCGCCAGAGGGATCACCCCACAGCAGACTGATGTGGACAGCACCCTGCCTACAGGTAATAGCCTTTGCAGAACTGGATCGCCGGTTAAAATTCCCCAGTGCTTGGGGCCAAGTTTAGATTCGGTTAGCAGGAGCATTCGGTGGGTGTTTTGCATTGTGACTCCGGTGGAGATATCCGTTTTTATGTCCATATGTTTTATTAAACGGTTTGTACGTTTGTACTATACCTCTATTTTTCCTATTCTGATTATTCCTCTGGGATCTGAGATTACGTTTGAGTTTGTTGGAGTATGGTAGTTACATTGTGGAGGTGAAATTCCAAGTGACCAGACGGAGAGGAGGGTTCCTACATACGGAGGAGTAAAGACTCTGCTACACTGCTGGTATACATTTACCATCTTGTAAGTGCATTCTGTTTCAGCAGGTGTTTGGCTGGGTTATATACAGATTACACTATGTGTTTTCTTTTTTTCTATTTCTCCTATGCGCTTTAGGTCCATTTGTTCCTGTTATACCACAGTAGGAAATAGACCAGTGCTGCACATGTGTAGATGATGTAGTAATAGCTATACAAGGTAACAATGTGCAATGTAAGCGCTGTTTACTAGATACACCGGGGATGCTGACACCAGCTAACATACAGGCTGGCGATAGGACTGCCAGGTGATTAGTATCACAACCCTGGTAATGTGGACACAATCTCTAGTTACCGTGGGGTGAATGATGCTAGCAGTGTTGCCCCCGAGCATGTGGCAAGTATAAATAAGATAGAGTCCACTGGGTGCTAGGCAGGTAGACGACCGGACACCATGTGTGTCTGATCACGTGCCTTCATAGCTGGAGTGCCGCCAGGTGAACCTGTGGGCTAATTTGTATGCAGCCTGTAATACCCTGACGTAACCCGCTAAAGCACTCCTATGTCCGACCACTGAGTGATCCGAAGTGATAGGAACAATGTGGGTACTGAGACGGTAAATACCTGCACTCTTCTACACAAGACAACAAACGGTGAGCTTATATGACCACACTATGATCCCAAGCTTGTAAGCCTGCACATTTTAACCCTCCACCCCTTTACAACTTATTTCACTACAGCCTCTCCCAACACTGACTGCACACAACTACCTCCCACACCCACTCAGCCCACTGAAACCCTAAATAGACCCTAGCACTGCAATAAAGCAAAACATTTGACGAGGAAAAGACACACCCCTGTTCTTTAGTCTGCACACACACTTAACTCACAACAGGTCCATGCAGCATTACCTACCTCTAGCATAATGAATCTGGTATATACCTCAACTTTGTTCTCTCGTGGCCTCATGGAAATACTACTCTCTCTATCCACTACAAACTCCTCCCTCCTGGCCCACACACCACATCACCATACACCCTGGACAACTCAAAAACCTTGCACTATCTACTGAATGTTGGTGGAGAAGTCTAAAAACCAGCACACCAACCACTGCTCACTATAATGGCAAACAACTACTCAAATTTCTACTCGTACTATTACTCTCTTTAGCAGGTGATATTGAACCTAACCCAGGCCCTCCCATTTCAACTCTGTCCCATACCCCTGAGAATTCCACCTTTAAATTCCAAAACGGGCTGTCGCCCATATAAATATCCAAAGCCTGCTGCCCAAACTGGATGAACTAAGAGCATGGGGCCTTATGCATAAACCCAAAGCAATTGTTCTCACAGAAACATGGCTATCCCCTAAAACTCCTGATGCAAATATTGCCATTCAAGGATACTCCATTTCTAGGAAAGATGGGTCAAAGAGAGGAGGAGGGGTGTTATTTTATATTGCAGACACCTTACAATTTACACTGTTAAATTGCCCCCCAAGCCCACCCTCTTTTAAAATCCTAGTTGGCAGAAAATGCCTCCCCTTTTCTAAGCCCATCTTGGTTGCTGTCATCTACCGCCCCCCTAAAGCCCCTCTACAATCCCTGACTGATATCAGCCAGGTTCTTGGCTCCATTTCCTCTCTGAATGAGAAGAGTGAGCTGCTAGTTCTTGGGGATTTCAACTTCAATTGGCTCGACCCATAAAAACCAAAAAATCCGGACACAAATCAAGTCACTTAACCTATCGCAACTCATTTCCCAACCCACACGGACAAACCTGATATCTCACAACCTTTCCTTACTAGACTGGAGTCTCTCCTCAAATCCCAGCAGAATCCAATCCTCTGGCATCCTTCCTGACATTTTCAGTGACCATGCAATAGTGTACTGTGTAACGAAAATTAAACCGCCCCAATCAAGCTCTAAAGTTCTCTTCACTAGAACATTTAGAAACTTTAACCAACTACAGTTTCTGGCTGATCTTACAAACTGCCCATGGCACAGAATCGATTTAATTCCCGACCCTGATTCTGTGCTCGACTATTTCCAATCAGAGTTCTTAAAACTCTGTGATACCCATGCTCCTCTATGCAGAATAAGGGTGTCATGGGAGAGGGGGTTTGGCCCGGTATTAAAGGGGTTACACCCCATTTAGTTACCCCCTGCTCTCACTTGGGAAGCACGGAGTTAACTGGACTGTGGTCCAGTAATGTGTTTTTACCTTGCTTCAGCATCGAACTGTATATTCCCCTGGAAAAAAATGTATTGTTCTCATCCCAGTGTTTGCACCAACACATACTCTGGGGTTGATGCGGGAGGGAAGGGGTTAATGTTAATTCAGTGATTATAGCCCTTTGTTCCCTTTTCCCGCCTTTTCAGGCTCCATTTTGCAGCCTTCCATAGGTCGCCATTGCAGCTCCATTGATTCCAATGGCAGATCTGGCGTTTTTGGACCTGTTTCCAGCGGAGACCAGCAGGGGGCGTCCGAGAGGAGGAGCGGCGGTTTCTCATTGTAAGTCAATGGGGCCATTGACTTCAATGGGGATTCCTCAACGCCGACCTCCAGGAACAGGTTGGCAGCCATCCAAACCGCAGACCGCAAAAGCGGATACCTTGTCTTTGAAGAGAGCTTTATCAAAGAGTTAAAGTTCACCGACAATTGGCGTGGGAACCTTAGGTTCTAGAGCACCTAGAAATAAAATTATTTTTGCCCCTAGCACCTAGGCCTCCCCATACTCGACCACCACCGGGTCCGAGAATCCAGGACCTCCGTAAAGGGTCGAGCTCAACAAGAGGGTCGCGCCATTGACTTCAATGGCGGAGCGGAGGTCCCATTGAATCTAATGGCGACGCTCGCCCATGCATTTCCTATGGCGGCGCCCGCCATTGATTCCAATGGGAGAAAGCCGCGTGGCGTGAAAACGGCTAAGTCCGAAACTGTAAAAAGTGTAAGTCCATATCTCCGGTTCTGGGAGGACCAGAGTGCTGGGATTTGGGTCACATGTAGCCAAGGTTCCAGCATGAATGCATGGCCATTCCCAGCCCTCTCCGAACAACCAGATGGAGTGTGGGCAAAGGTAAAGATTGGTGAGTTTCCCCATAGCCGTCAATGGCGGCGTTTCCCCATTGAAAGGCTATGGCGGAGAAGTCCCATAGACGTCAATGGCGGAGTTGCCCCATTGAAAGTCTATGGCGACGGAACCCATTGACTTCAACGGCGGAGTTGCTCCATTGAACGCCTATGGCGACGGAGCCCGTTGATTTCAATAGGGAAAGAGTGAAAAGCAGAGATTTATTTTTAAAGGGAAGAATCCTGTATTAAAAAAGTTTTTTAACCTGCATTGGTGTATCTCCGGTTCTGGGGGTCGCAGGGAGCTGAAACTTGGCCACTATGTAGAACCCCCTCCGGCATGAGGGATTGGCAAATATCAGCCCACTGGGCCCAACAGAACCGATTATTTTGATATGTGAAGATATTAACCTATGAATTGTATTTTGGGTCTGGTAGGAAAACTCAGAGCCCATCTGCTATTTTCATCAACATAGCATATTTTGTCCCCTTCTGTTTTTAAAAGATATAAACATTTTAACATTTTAACTTTAACCTTAAACCTTGCTTTGAAACCTAAACAGCCAGGCCTTAATGTTCTTATTTTCCTCGTTCTCCCTCCCTCCTCCCTGATCATCTTCTCCCTTGTCCCCCTCTGGGAGTTTTTCGTCTCTTTATCTAAGGCTCCCTGCTCACCAAGAGTCCTAATGTCCCAAGCCTTCTTAGGCTCTGTTCTCTGAGGCTTGAGTGCTGTCCTGAGCAGAGGGTTTTGCCTAGTCTGGAGCTAGGACAGGCTGAGAACTGTGTAAGGGGATTCTTTAATTCTGCGGGTCACAAGATAGGAAAAAATAGAAGCTGCTCCGCTGGTTTTCCTCACTCTTCTTGCGTTGGGGTCCTCTGGGAAGCCAAGCGTTCGAGGTCCTTGGGGTTTTCGCCTGCGTCCAGCTGCTCTGTCCCTCCTCAGGTCTGTCTGGTTCTGCTTCCTCCTCTTCTTCTTCTCTGTGCTGCAAACCTAGACCCCTCAAGAATCGGGGACCATCCTCCATGTAAGATATCGCATGGAACTTCCCTCCTCTCTGCACCACCAACTTGAAAGGAAACCCCCATCTGTACCTCACTTTATGATTCCGCAGAGTCTGCGTCAGGGGTTTCATTTCCTTTCGTCTGTCCACTGTGGTTTTAGACAGATCGCTGTAAATTTCTAGTTGGGAATTGTGGAACTGTATGGTCCCCATTTCTCTGCTGGCTGTGAGAATTTTTTCTTTTTTGGCCGAATTTCCGATTTTTGGCCCAGGGTCCTGTGTGCCCGATCCAACTCCAACTGGTCCGGTGTGAGCTCAGGGACCAGGTCTGTGAAAAGTTCTTTCAGGTAGGGCTGCAGTTGGCTCGGCTCAACAGACTCTGGGATGTACAGCACGCGGAGATTTTGGCGTCGGTCCCTATTCTCCTGTTCCTTCGCATTTTCTTTTAGGGTCCGGATCTCAAAGTTTAGTCTATTTATTTCGTCCTCCGCGAGAGAATAAGACTGCTCAACATCCTCTACCTTTTTCTGGATAGTATCTGTTTTCTCTTTTAGGGTGTTCATTTCAGTCTTGAGCTCTGTAATAGCTCTGGCCAGATCTTCCTGAAACCCCGTACGCATTCTTATGAATAATTCTTCCAGATACGCTTTGGTTGCGTCTGGAAGCATGTTTTGCGTCTCCTTCTCAGCGCTGCGTTCGGGTCTTTCTGGGGTACCTGCTGGGCTGCGCAGCGGGCCTCCATTTTTACTCATTTCAGCTCTAGCAGGGGGTTTATTCGCCAACTTGAAATAACTACCCACACTCTGCTGGGCAGGGGGTTTTGCCTTCTTGCTCATAGCCCAGGAGGGGCTCCGTTATATCCCCCCTGACTTTGAGTGAGGCTCTCAGCCCGTTTAGTACCTTTATTAGTGGTTCTTTAGGCACCCCTATGTGTCACTAGGGCCTCCACGTGCTGTCTCTCCAAGATGGCCGCCCCCTCCCTCTTCACCTTGCCAATGGGGCCTATGCCTTCTTTCCCTGCTTTCTTCCACCCCCCGCCCCCCCCCGGCAGGGCTCTGGGTCTGGGTATTACCTTCTTTATGCCTCCTGCCGTCCTTGTGGGGAGGAGATGGGTTTATGCCTGGGGGGGGCTACGTTCCCTCCACATAGCCTCCGGCGGCTGCAGAAGGGAATCCCCGCACTCCACAGGAAGGGGGGGGGGCCCGCTCTCGGTCACCGACGCTCCTCTCTTCTCCCGACTCCTCGGGGCTATCGGAGGCTCCCTCCTCAGTCCTCCGGACACTCCGGCAGGGCTATGCGCCGCGATCGGCGAATTTATGCGCTCCGGTCTGCAGGGGATCAGGACGCGCTCCAGGGGCAGTGGTGAATCAGCGGTCCCCGTCGCCGCTCTCCAGGACGCCGGAATCCGACACCTCAGGATCCAAAATAGCACCGGAGCCAGCCGGCGGCACTGCTACTGCACACCTTCTTTTTTTTTTTTGCGTTTTTTATTGCATTCTCTTTGTTTTATTCGGGTTTGCTATATGGAGGGCTCAGGAGCTCTTTCCCAAAGCCGCCGTTGGCGCTGATGTCACCGGAAGTCCGACCGCCCATCTGCTATTTTAATGTTCCGGATGGCAGACAAATGGCCGATCATAAAACTCCGGATCAAAGACTCCCCCACCCTGCTTGTGTATGCAAGCACAACCGTATGCAGGACATGGATGCTTGAGATTAAGTGTGGTAATTCACACCTGGAACAAAGGGTATCCTAGCCCAGCTAGACTGGAAGACGCCAGGCTTGTGGGAGGGTTGCTGAGGAAGTAAGCCCCCTGTTTAGAATATTATCCACGCAGTGGGCGGGTGTTAAGGTGCCCCTCAGGTGAGGTGGCAAGGAGAGATTGGGTGCAGGTAGCCTGCACTCAATAATAAGGTATAGACTGGAGATTGCATATAAACCAGTGTCCAGCCTATCCTCAGTTGTCTTTGCGTATTTTCGTGATTGCTGCATGAATTGCTAATCATGTAACCTGATTACTTCATCATTCCAACCCTAAGTAAGTGTATATTTTGCCTGTTATTTGTATCTTGTGTGTTCACCTTCTTTAAGGAATAAACTTTAATTTATCATATCTAAGTCGTGTTCAATTCAACCCAGAGATATTTTTGGTGTGTATATTATAACCTTGTCATAAGTTACCGTGACAAAGGGTACGGGGGGCACACCTTCTATGGGTTACAACTGACCTTATAGCACTCTACCAGTTCAGGGATGCCTTATGGAAAAGCTACAAAGTAACTGGCACTACCAAGGATCTCAATCACTACAGATGCATGCGGAACATGTGCACAAGGCAAACAAGGCACGCAAAAGCACAATATTACTCTGACTATCTACACCAGAATACATCAAACCCAGCTAACTTCTGGAAGGTTATCAACAATATATTCCAGCCTTCTAACCATCAACAACCAAGTAATATCACTAAGGGCGATATTACTCTGATAAACCCCACTGACATTGTAAATGTATTCAATGATTACTTTGTGGGGTGTGCTACTAACTTATTAGCGAAACACAACCCAAACCACAAACCTGAATCTCATCCTGGGAGTACCCATATAGCCCCACCCCCTCCCAACACTGCCCACAATTTTCAATTTGGCCCAGTATCAGAAGAGGAGATTACACAAGCGCTCCTCAAATTAAAACTAAGCAGCCAATGTGGACCTGACTTACTACAGTACAATCTAAGTTCCCAAGACTTGGTGCCCCAGCCATTGCCAAACCAATTGCTTCCATAGTCTACTCTATCCTGTCTGCAGGCCATATCCCTAAGACCTGGAAAACTGCCAGAGTTGTCCCAATCTTCAAAAGTGGGGTCAAAAACACTGTCTCAAACTATAGGCCAATCTCTCTTCTCCCAATTCTATCCAAGTCATGGAAAAATGTGTCCACTCCCAACTAATCGATTACTATACCAAGACAAATTTCCCTAGCCAATTCCAATCTGGCTTTCACCCCAAACACTCCACCGTAACTACCCTGCTAAAAGTTTGCAATGAAATCCAGTGTGGAATGGAACGGGGACAACTCACTGGTGCAATATTCCTAGATTTTGCAAAGGCTTTTGATACTGTTGATCATGCTAGCCTGCTTAAACTCCAGAGCTCTGGAATAGGGAAGCATGCTTTAAACTGGTTTCAGTCCTACCTATCAGGAAGATCCCAACATATGTCCATCTCAGGCTCTAACTCCAACCCCCTGGATATCACCTGTGGTGTCCCGCAAGGCTCTGTTCTGGGGCCCCTACTCTTCTCAGTGTTCATCAATGATCTTCCCACAGCTTGTAAGGAAGCCTCAATACACATGTAGATAGTAGAGAGCCAAACAGAGCACAGCAATGACTTGAAAACTTGATGATGAAAAACTCCCAGCCAAACGCAAAATAAGAAGATTAGGTATTTATTGCAAACTTCCAAAAAACATGGATTACATGCAAGAAATACCTAATCTGTTTATTTTGGAGTTTGCCTGGGATTTTTTCATCATCAAGTTTTCAAGTCGTTGGCTGTGCTCTGTTTGGCACTCTACTATCTGGATTCTACTTTCTACAGACTGCACGCCATGGATATGCTGAATATTCCTGCAATCTACAGGTAATGAGCATTTATGCCATGTAATTATTCCTGTATTGGTCATTATCTCCTATATTTCTGATACCTGGGCTTATATACGTGTCATCATATGTGGCAGTCAAGCAGACACCACTAGGCACATACCCCTGTTATCTTCTCAACATGCAGTATATGAACACTCAATTATTATCTGGACATTTATTGGATTGATTCATTTATTTCAAGCCACACCTGATTATTTAGAGCACCACAACACCCATTGTTATATTCAATACACATGTATGCAGATGACACAATCCTATATGCACACAATCACAGCCTCTCTGACCTTCAACACATACTTCAGTCTGACTTTTTGAGACTCGAAAACTGGATTTCCCAAAACAAACTGTTTTTAAACACTGACAAGACTGTAACAATGGTATTTGGGACCAAGACTACATTTTTAAAGCTTCCAGTGACTGAGCTCCAGATCAGAACCAATGCTAACACCACTCTAACTCCTGTCACTAGTTTTAAATACCTGGGCATATGGTTTGACTCCCACTTAACATTCGGGATGCACATTGATACCCTGATATCCAAAACCTATGCCAAACTAGGGGTACTTTACAGGAACAAATCCTCCCTAAGCCTGCTGGTCAGAAAGCGTATAGCACAGCAGATGCTAATGCCAATTATCGACTATGGAGACGTAGTATATGGCTCAGCACCCCAAACCCACCTTAGCAAACTTGACACCCTCTACAATTCAATATGCCGTTTTGTTCTCCAATGCAACTACAACACACATCACTGCGAAATGCTCAAACGACTAGATCGGTCATCACTTGAGTCTAAGCACAAAGTTCATCTTTCCTGTCTTGCCTTCAAATACTTTCTGGGCAAGCTACCCAGCTATCTGAACAAGCTCCTCACCCCTACCACTTGCAGCACTTATCATCTGAGATCAGACTCCAAAAGACTGTTCATGGTCCCAAGGCTCAACAAAGTATCCGGACGTTCCTCCTTCTCTTACCGTGCACCCCAAAACTGGAACAACCTACCAGAGACTCTCACATCCACCACCAGTTTAAGTTCTTTCAGAACTAAGGCTGTCTCACATTTTAATCTGGTCTGTAACTGTTACATACACCTATAATATATATGATCTCTAACTGTGAATGCAATGTCTTGTATATAATGTATACCCTGCTCATTTATGTAACTGTATTTGTAACCATGTATTATTTGTCATTTTAACTCTATGCCCAGGACATACTTGAAAACGAGAGGTAACTCTCAATGTATTATACTTCCTGGTAAAACATTTTATAAATAAAATAAATAAATACAAATTAGCCCACAGGTTCACCTGGCGGCATTCCAACACTGAAGGCACGTGATCAGACACACATGGTGTGTGACACACACGGTAACTAGAGATTGTGTCCACATTACCAGGGTTGTGATACTAATCACCTGGCAGTCCTATCGCCAGCCTGTATGTTAACTGGTGTCAGCATCCCCGGTGTATCTAGTAAACAGCGCTTACATTGCACATTGTTACCTTGTATAGCTATTACTACATCATCTACACATGTGCAGCACTGGTCTATTTCCTACTGTGGTATAACAGGAACAAATGGACCTAAAGCGCATAGGAGAAATAGAAAAAAAGAAAACACATAGTGTAATCTGTATATAACCCAGCCAAACACCTGCTGAAACAGAATGCACTTACAAGATGGTAAATGTATACCAGCAGAGTAGCAGAGTCTTTACTCCTCCGTATGTAGGAACCCTCCTCTCCGTCTGGTCACTTGGAATTTCACCTCCACAATGTAACTACCATACTCCAACAAACTCAAACGTAATCTCAGATCCCAGAGGAATAATCAGAATAGGAAAAATAGAGGTATAGTACAAACGTACAAATAGTTTAATAAACTGTAGGCAGGGTGCTGTCCACATCAGTCTTCTGTGGTGTCTGTGGGGTGATCCCTGTGGCGGGTTCCAGAGACCGATGCTGCTTGAAACAGTGTCCCTCTTCCCCTCTGATCTCTATAGCAGCACAGACTCCCTCTGTGCTTGTGGTCAGGTTTAGATTCGGTTAGCAGGAGCATTCGGTGGGTGTTTTGCATTGTGACTCCGGTGGAGATATCCTTTTTTATGCATCTTGTAAGTGCATTCTGTTTCAGCAGGTTTTTTAGCTGGGTTATATACAGATTACACTATGTGCTGTTTTCTTTTCTTCTATTTCTCCTATGCGCTATAGGTCCATTTGTTCCTGTTCTACTGTTGTTTTCTCTCTGGGTGAGAGATTTTGGGCCAGCTGCAGGGAGAGATACATATAGCTATATTAGCCATTTGTGTTCAGTGTTTATTAGTTTGTGTAATTCTGTTCTTTTTCATTCCTATCGTGGTATACTGGTAGAAAAAGGGGGGTCCTCCGGCGCGTTGTTCTGCTTGTGGCTCCACGGCGTTTTAGATATATAGGTAAAGGAGAGAAGAGAGGGGACCACAGTAAGGGACCAACACAGTGATTATACACAACTCTTCGTTTGATTTGTGAGGGGGGGGGGGGGGATTGGGGGTGGTATGAGATCAATGGAGAGATGAAAAATACTGCTGAATGAAAGGAGACACACTTACATCAGAGTGTCTAGTATCTTGAATTCTTGTACTCTTTTCTTTATGTAGCTGTATTTGGTTGAGGGTGAGGAAAAGCCTCCTGGTATCCTCCTTAGCAAAAAAATATAAAGGGAAAAAATAGTGCAATAAAATTTATTAACAATGGAAAAAAAGAGATTGAACACTTACAAGCGGCCGATAATTTCAGGCATAGAGAGGAGATGCTGCCAGACTCCACAACGAATCCCTTCCTGGGTTGGAGTGGTTTGTCCTGGCTGTTTCCCTGTTGGCAGATGATTGCTGCGTTGATCTTCACTTCGGGTGGCTGGGATTGAAGGTTTCCAAGAGCCCGTGCACAGGCTATGTCCTCCTCAAAAACGGCCTGTCCCTCAGCATACACAGCATACAGATTTCAGCTCCCTGCTCCGGTGCGCGTGCGCATGCGCAGACGTTTTTTGGCCATTACAAGCCACCGTAGTGAGGACTTGATTTCCCTGTACTATCTGGCTCGGCGATCCCGCCGTCTGCGCATGTGCACGCGCATACCTTGCTAGTATTTTTGAGGGTCCCACTAACTGTGTCTGTGTTTCTCTAATCTGTCTTTCACTGTCACCTGATTACTCCTGGCGTTATTACACATACAGATATAGCTGACATTATTACATGTTATAACACCATTAAAGCTGCAGTTCAGTCAATATCCTGCATGTGTGGGTTTTTTAATAAATCAGTTCTGTAGTAAGAAAAAATACTTTTAGCATTTTCTGTTTTTAAAAAAACAACTTTGAAAGACCAATTTTCTTGTATTCTATTTTAACAGCCATTTGCTAAGGCACTGCCCCTTCATGTCCTGTCACAAGCCCTGGCACACCCCTTTGTCAGCACTGCCCTCCCTCTGCACATGTCAGTGCAGGAGTGCTCATGAATATTCATGAGCTTCCACTGAGTGACAGAAGCAGAGGAAAAACATATCCCTTCTCTAGAGATTTTGCCAAATTTCGCCGATCAATACATGGAGAACGAATTGACCTGCAGCTATACAGTTCTTTAGGTAATTAGAGATTGCCCACATGAAACTATTGAATTAAAAAAATAAATAAAAATAATAATAAAAAAAAAGACTGAACTGCAGTTTTAATGGATAACATAACAAGTTAAATAATCTGGTTACAATAACACTACTATGAAATAACACATTGTGTTAATGGGTGCCATAACCCAGGGGTGAGCAAACTTTTTAAGCCGAGCCCCCTTTTTATCCATTACATTTCCCGGGCCCCCCCTGCCTGATGTAATCAAAATCACATTAAAAAAAAACAACTTTATTAAACGGTATACAATGTAAATACATATATGTCTAAGGCCGTGCATATAGTGCCCGCGACGGCGATGCTAGCGAAAGTTGTATTGCGCTTTGCGGCGGCGGCGTGGGCGATCAGGCTATTGATTGGTTCAGGGGCTGTCACGAGGCGACAGCCACTGAAAAATTAAATATTGGTGGCTTAAAAAAATTGCGTCGCCACGTCACGCTTACTATAAGCGCACACGGCGGCGACAATGCATTTGTTTTCGGGCGACGTCGCGTCGCCGGCACTATAAGCGCAGCCTAAATACTTACATACTTCAACAGCTCGCTCTTGCAAAATTAGGCTGCGTCCACGCTGCCGCTGAGAGCGGTGACATCACCAACTCTCCAAGCATGAGCACAGCGTGTCCTGCATCATTTTGCAAGCACGAGCGGGGAAGTGTTTACACTTTTTTTATTATTATTTCTGTACATTCATAGTATGATTGATATAGTGGCAGCCGACCCTCTCACTCGCAAAGGATCGCAGCGCAGCAGGTTGCCAGCGGAGGAGAGCAGGAACACAGCGCTATTGTTCGCAGACACCGGAAGGAGGGGCGTTTGACATCACAGCGCTGGGGCGTGCTCCTCCCCAGTACCTCCGTATCACGTGGCCGCCACCTGCACTATTCTGTTTGGCCGCCCACGCGCGCACATCTTTTTTGCCTGCGCACCCAGGTTTTGCCGCAAGCCCCTCCCCCCCTCAGTTTGTGCACCACTGCATTCAATCACAACACACACTCAATCACAACACATAGACAGACAACCAACAGGCACAGCACACACACAACACCCACTCAATCACAACCAACACAGCACACACTATATTATGTGTGTGTGTGTGTGTGTGTGTGTGTGTGTGTGTGTGTGTGTGTGTGTGTGTGTGTATATAGACACACACACATATATATATACACACATATATATGTATATGTATATGTATATGTATATGTATATATATATATATATATAAATATATATATATATATATATATATATATATATATATATATATATATATATATATATATATATATACATATACACACACACACACACACACACACACACATATATATAGACCATACGATACCGGTTGCAACACGACATCAAGGGACAGCACGCAGGTAAGTAAATCATAAATTTACACAAAAACCGACGTTTCGGTCCCACTGGGGCACCACCTTGAGAAAGGTCCCACTACACACACACACACGGGGGGGGGGGAGAGATGGAGTAACTAAGCCTGCTCAGGTCCCCCCATGTGCTGCAGAAAACGGGCGGGTAAAAGACAGGAGGAGGAGGGCTTGTCTGTGTGCAGGGAAGGCCCCGCAGCAAGGTCCCGCCCCCTCTGCAGGCCCCGCCCCCTCTGCAGGCAGACACAGCAGGGAACTGGAAGCGGCCTCAGCACGGAGCTTCTGGCCGCTCGTGCACAGCTCTGCCCGCCCCCAGGTTTCCCCGCACGCAGCCCGCGCCCCCCCTACATAATCTTGCGCCCCCCAGTTTGCGCACCGCTGCCATAACCTCTACATCTGTACCAGACATGGGTACCTTATATAAACTGTAAGTTAACCACTTACAGTCTTGGCCGGCTTAAAACTAATGCGGCTGCTGCCGCAGTTTAAAAACAGCTGCGGGTGGCGCGCGGTTATCTTTGGCCGTTTTCGGCCAGTTTTCCCGCGCCTCGGGCGCTTTCAATAGTAAGCGCCATTAGCGCTTATCTATTGAAGCGGCCGCCGCACGGGAAACTCCGTTTTAAACGGAGACAAGACCCGCGGTTAGCCCACTACGCACCCGGCAAGCTTTAGAATAAAGCTGTCCGGGACAGTAGGTGCTTTTTGCCTTCGCCAGTCACATACCTATTGGAATTACAGACGTATTTTATACTTTAACGGATCCTCGCCACAAACCAGACAGGACCGCGAGGCCGAGGTGGGGATTAAAAAACACCAACCTAGGGAAGAGAAGTCACGTCCGGTGTGCAGGTTCATAGTAGTGCATAGCTGGATCAGGATAGGAGAATGTAGGATCGTAGGAGGCAAGCCGAGGTCGAGGGTTGGAAAGATATGGATCGTAGGGGTCACTTTAGCCGGGTCGTGGGTAGGAGAGAGCAGAATAGTCGAGAGTAATCTGGGATCGAGGATAGGAGGCAGCAGTGAAGTTCAATGCAAACGAGGCAAGATGATACCCGGCAGGTTGCTTGTGATCAGCAAACGTCACAAGGTTTATGCTCAGCCAACTTCCTGATGGAAGGACTGAGCCTAAATGGTAGGACCGGCGAATCAGACGCCGGATTGGTTTCAGCCTCTCTCCTGCCTGCAGGAGCAATCCGGCGACTGAACCTTGGCGGAGACGGAGCCTGCGTTGGATCCTTACATACTAACAGAAATGTTCAACTAGAAATGTTACATTATTAGATTATTAGATTATTATTAGAAATGTTATATTTTAAGCTATTAATGAACTTCTTTACTCACAGTAAATTTATTTCCAACAGATGGATCCATGAGCAGAAATACACCTGCAGGATGTCACACCCCTCTCTGCTCACCAGATTGTGTAAATGAAGAGAACAGTGTTATTACAAGTGATCAGGGAGAAAATAGCTTGAGGCAAAATAAACCAAGCAAAAGACAGAGAAACACTGTGAGAAATCTGCTTAAGGAAAAAACTTCATGTGAAGAAGGAAATCTCACAGCCTCCCACATTTATTCTCTCAGAGAACATACAGGGACAGAATATGCAGCTACTCCTATTACGGAGCGTGATAAAGGAAATACTAATGCACAGATAATTCACAAGAACTTGTCAGTAATGAAGTATAAGTGCAGTTACTGTGGTAACAACTTTAAAAGTGAAAGTGCTTATACAATTCATCAACGAAAACACACCACAGTGAGGCGGCACAAGTGCTCTGAATGTCACAAATGTTTTGCTTCTAAATCACTTCTGGTTAGACATCAGATAATTCACACAGGAGAAAAGCAATTTGTTTGCCCTGAATGTGGGAAATGTTTTAGATACAACTCACATCTTGTTCAACATCAGGTAATTCACTCAGAAAATAAACCGTGTGTTTGCTCTGAATGTGGGAAATGCTTTAGGAGTAAGAATAGTCTTAATATGCACAGGAAGAGACACACAGGAGAAAAGCCATTTGTTTGCTCTGAATGTGGGAAATGTTTTATCTCCAACTCAAAGCGTGTTCAACATCAGAGAACTCACACCGGAGAGAAACCGTGTGTTTGCTCTGAATGTGGGAAATGCTTTAGGAGTAAGAATAGTCTTAATATGCACAAGAAGATTCACACAGGAGTAAAGCCATTTGTTTGCTCTGAATGTGGAAAATGTTTTACCTATAGCTCACATCTTGTTCAACATCAGGCAATTCACTCAGGAGAGAAACTGTGTATTTGCTCTGAATGTGGGAAATGCTTTAATAGTAACAATAGTCTTACTATGCACAGGTGTGACGGGAGAGGGGTGTCAAGCGTCTAATAAAGGGGTCATCCCCATTAGGCACCCCCTTCCACCGTCTGGGAAGTGAGGAGTTAACCCGAAATGTACTCATAATACATATGTTCCCCTGCTTCACAACCAAAATGTACGTCCCTTGGTTTTCCTATTCCCACATTTAGAGGGAATGAATGTATTCTTATTCCTCTGCCCCAGGGCAAACTGTGTTCTATGTGATAGAAATGTATATGGGTACAATTATTGGTGTTTGTACCTGTACAGTGTATGCATCAACCACATACACTGGGATCCAGCCGGGAGGGGAAGGGTTAATGTTACGTTTGTGTTTATAGCCCTTTTTCCCCTTTCCCGCCTTTTCAGGCTCTATTTTGCAGCTCGTCCATAGGCCGCCATTGAAACCCCATGCAAGTCAATGGGAATTTCAGTGGTTTGGGCCCGATATCATAGAAGACCTGCAGGTGGCGCCGAGAGGAGGAGCGGCGGTTCCCCATTGAAAGTGAATGGCGTAATGCATTTCGATGGGGATTCCTGGAAGCCGACCTCCGGAGATGAGCTGGCAGCCAGCCAGACCGCAAAGCCGCAAGAGCGGAAACAATGTCTAAAAAGAGCTTTGATCAGGTCTCGGTCAAGTTCACGTCCAATTGGCGTGGGAACTTTTGTTCTAGGGCACCCAGGAATAAAATTTGTTTTGCCCCTGGCCCCTAGGAACCCCCTCATTCGACCCCAACCAAAACCGACAATTAATGGTGACGAGAAAGGGTCGCGCCGACCACGATGGTCCTACCATTGACCGTAATGGCGGAGAAAGCCGCGTGGCTTTCAAGCACTAAGTGGAAAACAGTGTAAACTGAAAACCCATAACTCCGGTTCCATGGGGACCAGAGGGCTGGGATTTGGCCAGGATGTAGTCACCGCTACGGCATGGCAATTTCCAGCCCTCAACCGAACGGAGTAGGGTTAACTGTAAAAAAGTGTGTGTTTCCCATTGACTTCAATGGTAGCGGAGGTCCCATTGAATTCTGTGGCAGCGCCGGCTATATTGATTCTAATGAAGGAAAGCCGCGTGGCTTTGAAACGGCTAAGTCCGAAAGTATGTAAAGTGAAAACCCATATCTCCGGTTCTGTGAGTACCAGAGGGCTGGGATTTGGGTAGAATGTAGTCACTGCTCCGGCATGACTGCATGGCAATTTCCAGCCCTCTCCGATCAACCAGACGGAGTATGGGTAACTGTGAAAAATGAGGTTTTCCCATTGACTTCAATGGCGGAGTTGCTCCATTAAAAGCCTATAGCGGCGGAGCCCATTGATTTCAATGGAAGAGTGAAATGCAGAGATTTCTTTTAGCTTATAGCGGAGAATCCTGCATTAAAGTTAATAGGGGATTTTAACTTGGTTTTGGTATCTCCGGTTCTGGGGGTCGTGAAAGGCTTATATTTGGCCACTATGGCAAGGGTCCTCTGGCATGAGGACCTGGCAAATTTCAGTCCGCACAGACCCACAGAACGGATTATTTTAATATATGTTTAATATTAAAATGTTACTCTGCATCCCTGGTATTTCTAAGCCCGGGAAAGCTAGAGGCCCATATGGTATGTTAATGCTCAGGGGGTGACAAGTGGTCTACAATAAGCCCCCTAATCAAAGGCTCCACCACTCTGCTTGTGTATGCTAGGACAAAGCAGAGCAGTACATGGGTACTTATGTAAAGTGTTGTGTTTCACACCTTGAGACAAAGGTTTTCCTGTCCCAGGCAGACTAGGCGACATCAGTCTTGAGAGAAGGGGGCTAGGGAAATGACCCCCCGATTAGAATAATGCCCAGCCCTGTGGGCAGGTATTACCTTGGTCCCACGTGAGGTGGGAAGGGGTAATTGGGTGGAGGTAATTGATAACCAATGCCTGGCACCCAATGTTAAGGGATAGGGCTGAAACCCCATATAAACTAGGGTAAGCCCTATGCCCAGTGTCTTCGTTGTAACTTTGTTTTGTATCCTGTATCGTGAATGAATTGCCAATCCAGATCCTGATTGCTTCATTGCCCCAAACCCTGAGTAAGTGTTCATATTCTGTATGTTATTTGTGCAATCTTGTGTGTTCACCTTCTTTAAGGAATAAACTTAATTTATCATATCTTAGTCATGTTCAATTCAACCCAGAGATTTTGTGTATGAGGGGAATGAAACAGATAATGAACTAAATGGAATAGATGAGGATACAAGGTGGTATGGAGGTAGAATGGGGGCAAGTGCAAGTTTGACAAGCAGTGAAATACCCATAGTAAATAGAGATAATACAAGAAAACTTCTAAAGACTAAACCAAGTGGGAGCAGAAAGGAAGGAGCAGATAAGATAATAGTACAGGCTGAAAAAAAACTTAAATGCATGCTTGCTAATGCAAGAAGCCTGACAGATAAAATGGGGGAGCTTGAATTAATAGCTACAAGGGAGCAGTATGATATCATAGGCATTACTGAAACATGGTGGGATGAAACTCCTGACTGGACAGTTAATTTAGAGGGTTATTCTCTTTTTCGGAAGGATCGAACAAATAGAAGGGGAGGTGGAGTATGTCTATATGTTAAACCAGATCTAAAACCTATTATAAGGGATGATGTCTATGAAGGGAATGATGAAAATGTAGAGACTTTGTGGATAGAAATTAGCAGTGGAGGTAAAAGTATAAAGAAAATGTTTGTGGGAATATGCTATAAACCTCCAAATATCTGTGAGATTGAGGAAGCTAAAATACTTTTGCAAATGGAGAAGGCATCAAAACGGGGTCATGTTTGCATAATGGGGGATTTTAATTATCCAGACATAGACTGGGGCAATGAGATTAGCGTTACAACAAAAGTAAACAGGTTTTTGGGGATGCTTAAAGATAATTATATGACCCAAATTATTGAGGAACCAACCAGGAGAGGGCAGTTCTGGATTTGGTCATATCAAACAATGTAGAAGTAATAACAAATATTCAAGTCCTGGAACATTTGGGTAACAGTGATCATAACATGGTCTCATTTGAAATAAATGATCAAAAAACAGATTACTTGGGTTCAACAAAGACTTTAAACTTTAGAAAGGCAAATTTTAATAAACTGAGGTCTAATCTAGTAGTAATACAATGGGATGATGTTTTTGCAGGGAAAAAATGTAGAAGATAAATGGGCAGTCTTTCAAACATTGTTAGAAAAGCACACTTAGTGTATACCCTTGGGTAATAAGTATAAAAGAAATAAGTCAAAACCAATGTGGCTAAATAAACAGGTAGGGGAGGAAATGGACAAGAAGAGGAAGGCGTTTAGATTCTTTAAGTCAAAACAGAGACATCGTATCAGAATTATAAGGAATGTAACAAAAATTGCAAAAGGGCAATTAAATTAGCAAAATGGGTAATGAAAAAAGGATTGCAATAGAAAGTAAGGTCAACCCTAAAAAGTTCTTTAAGTACCTTAATAACAAAAAAATGAGAAAAGAAAATATAGGACCCTTTCAGTGTGAGATGGGTAGGCAGATTATTGGAGATAAGGAAAAAGTAGAGGTATTAAACAAATTCTTTGCCTCTGTGTTTACCAGGGAAGAATCAAGTTCAATAGTAGCGCCACAGGAGGAAGCCACAACCTCCATATTAATGACCAATTGGTTAACTGAGGAAGAAGTTCATAAGCGACTTGAAAAAATTAAAGTAAATAAGGCACCTGGCCCCGATGGCATACATCCTAGAGTTCTCAAGGAGTTAAGCTCAGTAATAGCAAAACCATTATATTTAATATTCAAGGACTCCATTTCCACAGGCTCAGTACCACAAGATTGGTGTAAAGCAGATGTGGTGCCTATATTTAAAAAGGGAGCTAGATCACACCCGGGGAATTACAGACCTGTAAGCCTGACTTCAATAGTAGGGAAACTACTTGAAGGTTTAATACGGGATAATATTCAGGAATACCTAATGGAAAACAAAATTATTAGTAATAGTCAGCATGGATTTATGAAGGATAGATCTTGCCAAACTAACCTTATTTGTTTCTTTGAGGAGGTAAGTAGGAATTTAGACCAGGGTAATGCAGTTGATGTGGTCTACTTAGATTTTGCAAAGGCTTTTGATACGGTTTCACACAAGAGGTTGGTGTACAAAATAAAGAAAATTGGACTCAGTAATAATATATGCATCTGGATTGAAAACTGGTTAAAGGACAGACAACAGAGGTTTGTCATAAATGGAACTTTTTCAGGTTGGGCTAAAGTCGTGAGTGGAGTACCTCAAGGATCGGTACTGGGACCCCTGCTTTTTAACTTGTTTATTAATGACCTTGAGGTTGGGATCGAGAGTAAAGTCTCCATCTTTGCTGATGATACTAAATTGTGTAAGGTAATAGAATCAGAGCAGGATGTAATTTCTCTTCAAAAGGACTTGGAGAGACTGGAAACGTGGGCAGGTAAATTGCAAATGAGGTTTAATACAGATAAATGTAAGGTTATGAATTTGGGATGCAAGAATAAAAAGGCGACTTACAAATTAAATGGAGATATATTGGGGGAATCCTTGATGGAGAAGGATTTAGGAGTGCTTGTAGACAGCAGGCTTAGCAATAGTGCCCAATGTCATGCAGTAGCTGCAAAGGCAAACAAGATCTTATCTTGCATCAAACGGGCAATGGATGGAAGGGAAGTAAACATAATTATGCCCCTTAACAAAGCATTAGTAAGACCACACCTTGAATATGGAGTACAATTTTGGGCACCAATCCTAAGAAAAGACATTATGGAACTAGAGAGAGTGCAGAGAAGAGCCACCAAATTAATAAAGGGGATGGACAGTCTAACTTATGAGGAGAGGCTAGCTAAATTAGATTTATTTACATTAGAAAAGAGGCGTCTAAGAGGGGATATGATAACTATATACAAATATATTCAGGGACAATACAAGGAGCTTTCAAAAGAACTATTCATCCCACGGGCAGTACAAAGGACTCGGGCCATCCTTTAAGGTTGCAGGAAAGGAAATTTCACCAGCAACAAAGGAAAGGGTTCATTACAGTAAGGGCAGTTAAAATGTGGAATTCATTACCCATGGAGACTGTGATGGCAGATACAATAGATTTGTTCAAAAAAAGGTTGGACATCTGTTTAGATGGGAAAGGTATAGAGGGATATACAAAATAAGTATACATGGGAAGGATGTTGATCCAGGGATTAATCCGATTGCCAATTCTTGGAGTCAGGAAGGAATTAATTTTTCCCCTTAATGGGGTTTTTTGTTTGCCCTCCTCTGGATCAATAAGTAAGTATAGATATAGAATAAAGTATCTGTTGTCTAAATTTAGCATAGGTTGAACTTGATGGACGTACGTCTTTTTTCAACCTCATCTACTATGTAACTATGTAACCCTTCACAAGTTACCGTGACAACAGGAAGAGACACACAGGAGAAAATCAATTTGTTTGCTCTCAATGTGGGAAATGTTTCACCTGCAACTCAAATCTTGTTCAACATCAGGCAATTCACTCGGGAGAGAAACCGTGTGTTTGCTTTGAATGTGAGAAATGTTTTAGTAGTAAGAATAGTCTTAAGATACACAGGAAGATCCACACAGAAGAAAAGCCATTTGTTTGCTCTGAATGTGGGAAATGTTTTACCTGCAACTCACATCTTATTCCACATCAGAGAAGTCACACAGGAGAGAAACCGTTTGTTTGCTCTGAATGTGGGAAATGCTTTATGTATAAAGATACTTGTTAAACATCAGAGAATTCACACAGGAGAGAAGCATGTTTTGTTCTCTGATAGACCATTTGCTTGCTCTAACATATAAAAAAAAATAACTTGTATGTTATTGATGTCTTGCACATGAAACAGCGATGTAAATAAGAAAGAAAAGGGTGGGTGGTGCAGAAATTGAAAAAAAAATTGAGTTGGGGGCTACAGTGCCACCTTTCGATTGTATATATCAGTAATAGCGTGCTGATTTTACCATCAAACAAAGTACAGTGTAATAAAAATGGCGGTGGATATTGAGTATTGTAATCAATCTGGTAATTCCGGGGTTTATGTTGGTTAGAAATTATGTTAAAAATACAAGAAATTGTTTTTGACATGTCAAGACCCTTACTTTGTCTGTGCTGATCTACAAAGAGGGCTTAATTGGGGGGCTATCATTGATGGCCTTCTAAAAATGAAATGCTATGTGTCACAGGAGACCAGTACTTTTTCAATGAAACCACGGGATCACTAGCACCAGACAGGACAAAGTTATTGAAAAAAATTAGGTTTATTCTGGCAAGCCAGCAGACAAAACAAAGCTGCACAAAACAAGAAACAATACCAACTGGGGACCTGGGGAGTAGACTCTAGCCTCAACAGGTGCAGTGGCCTGCTTCATGTGGGCTTGTCCTGTCCGCTTCTTGTCCAGGATATCAGAGTACTGATCACACAGCAGCCACTGTGACATGTATCTCCAGCTGGTCACAGTCAATATCCAAACTCCTTCACAGAATGTCTTTCAGATAGTCTAGTGCTGTGATCAGCAGCACCCCTTATATAGCCCTCGGTGGCTATCTTTTAAATGGGACAGGGGCTGCAGATCAGAGCACAGATTGAGTTGGTGCCACCAAAGCCAGAGGAGGGGTGTGCTAAGGCACTGACAACCTCCCACTGGGTAGGAGCCACAGAGTACAGGCAGGGAACAAAGGCTCTCCTTCCTGAGACCCTATCCCCAGACCTTATTGTCCACTCTACCCACTCACCAAATGTCTTGACACCTTTGTCTCAATCCTGCTTTCCTATTCAAGTGCTTAGGCTTACTGCTGCGGCACAGTTTATTCGAGCATTTGCCCGTTCTGTGCCGCAGCAGTAGCCTGGCGCGCGCCCGAGTGTGACGGGCGCGCGCCGAAGCAGCGGAAGAGCGCCCTCCGATCGGGGCGCTCTCCCTACCGCTGCCGGGTCCGCCGGGTCCCCCGGAACCCCCTGCCGCTGTCCCGCGATCGCGGGACACCAGGGCTCCCTCGGGGAGCCCCTGGACACGCGTGCAGGGGGCGCACGCTCCCGATGACGCGTGACCGCGCGTCTATGACGCGCGGCACGCCGAGGGGCGGCCACTAGCAAGCCGGGAGATTTCCCGGCTTGCGGTACCGACCACACTTCAATAAAGTGTGTCGGTAGTGTAGTTAATTGCCCAGTCTGCTAGCTTAGAAATGATTATATACAATCCACATGTACAGGCTGACCCTCTCAAATACATTGTAGTGCTTACACATAGATCACAAAACACTTTACCTCATATTGCTTGCTCAACTAGACTGGGGGATTGCATAAACAGGGGATTGCATAAACAGGGAATAAAGTGCTTTACATACAATGTTTACAGACATAGGACATTTTATGTCATACATTGTTTATATTCCGTTTCTTCCCCAGACAAAATATATTTAGCCAAAATAAGCCTTACATAGGTGGCCAAGTTACATGGATTTAGGGGTAATTAGCTGAGCTTCACCCCAGTTTTGTGATGCTAGCTACCCATATCATCACACTATGTAATGCCGTCTAGAAGGCAACACTGAGATGATTGAATACACAGCAACCAGCGTCTATAGCAACGGCAAGAAAGTAACATCAGTATGTCACTACGCTTTCTTTGGTATGAAACGGAGTACAGAGCAGAGGTTTACAAGACTGCAGGACACAAGCAATTTTAACTCCTTGATAAAGTAATTATAGTATGATACGCGTAGGAGGCTTTTCCTTTATGCTTTTGTTATTCCATTAAATTCTTTTTTGCATTAATTGGTCCCTCTCCTTTGTTCTTTTGGCTGTGCACTACTCCCTACTTTTCAACTCTGGACTTCACATCAGCAGCAACATGTCTTCTCCAGTCTAGGAAGTGGGTGATTGTGAGTACATTATTTTCCATTTGAATTGGACATTCCCAATGAAATTGAGGATGTGCGATTTTTTTTTCACTTATCCCCTGTTTTCAGGGACTGTCATTGAAAGTGCTTCATGGATATACTCATTTCATTGCATATATAATTATGGATTCACCCATCTTTCCAATAACCTGGATTTAATTGTTAATAACTGCATTGTACTAGAGCACTCTTACCATGCTCTACATCTATACTGAATCTATTTTTGTGGTAGTTGCCTGTACTATTGGGCTTGGAAATTCAATATTTTAAGGAGAGGGTCCATTTATATACCACTGTTATCCTGTTTGTTCTGGGGATTGGTATATTATTCAAACATTTATAAAAAAAACTTGGAATATGGAAGACACAAGTGACACACCAGAGACTTCATCTGTCTATACATTTAATTGTTGTGATGATTCATTCAGGAAGAAACAGGCCCTCCGGGTATTTCATAATGTTGTGGACATTGATACTAATGACATCTCAGACTTAAGAACCCACTTTCAAAGGTTAGAAACACTATTGTTACATAATACTAGGCTGTGGTTGGAAATTGTCACCCTTGAAAATTATATTAAAAGTAAGAGGATCCCAAGGGGTTTGCGAGTGAAGAAAGCCCCAACCTTTCGTTTCCAAGATACGGACTTTGTGTAAGGAATCAGGGAACACGTCCTATACGGCGTGTTCCCTCCTTACATGCTTCTTCGCAGACCTCTGCGCTGGTTGCTGACCGTGCGTGCATCCCCGCTCTGTTTACAGAGTCCGCACGACCAGCTCTTCTGGCCGTGCCACGGAGCCTGGCTCCGCCCCCCGGATGGACGCGCCGCGCTTCTCTCACGCGCTGTGCGCACACGTGACATCGTGCACCGCCCCCAAGTTGCGTGGACACTGTTCTAACTGCCCCTTGTCTCCTGCAGCCTATCCTGACCTCCGCGGAGGCCCCACCTCCGTTCCACCGCCAGCCTCATTGGTTCCTACTTGCTACAAAGGACTTCCACTTCCCTTCCTGCTTTGCTGAGCATTACTCTTGTGACCTTGTGTTCCTGCATTTCTTTTGCCTTGTTTTGCTTTGCTTGTGCCTTGCCTTGTTCTCTGTTGCTATCCTGTGTACCGACCTGGCTTGATTATAGGCCCCCTCTAGATAAAGACCCCGGCTTGAATATTGGACCACCTTTGGATAAAGACCCCGGCTTGCCTCTGACTACCCGTACTTCTCCATCCCAGACCTCGGCTTTTGGACAATCTACCACTCTCCTGGCTCCAACCCTAGACCACGGCACAACAGACACTAAACATCCCACTGGCTCCGCCCCTGGACTCCGGCAAGTACTCTCACTAACCCACTATCTCCAACCCAGACCCGGCTACGCTGTCTGTCACGCTGTGCTCACCACAAACAGGACGAGACCCCGGTACTGTGATGGGAGTAGTAACAAACACCAGCCACAGGCACAGGGGACACGTCCGGAGTGTAGGTTTGTCTTGACAGCAGGGTCAGGGATATAGATATCAGAGTTGTCTTTATACTTGCCAAGTTCAACGCAGGAGATATCCGGAGCGTAGAAGGTACTTTTGCCAAAGTCAGGGTTGGAGAGTGGAGAGTGGTCGAGGTGCAATGCCAAGTTCAGGATTAGAGAGGAGCGAGGAGTCAGAGGTAGCCAAGATCAGGAGCCAGCGTTTGGAGTAGTCAAAGCAAGCCGGTTTGGTACACAGAAGATCAAAAACTGGAACAAAACAACAGGACAGGAACAAGGCAGGAACAGCAAAGGTAAACAAGAATCTATGCTCAGCCAATGTGCCTCTAACATTGGTGAGCATATATAGGCTGGATCAGCCAGCCCCCCATGGGAGGGGTGGAGCGGGGGCGTGGCCTCCGCGGTAGCTGTGATAGGTCCAGGGCTCAACGAGTAGGTGTAGCTGTTTGTGCAGCTAAAGAATGCATCTATGAGCAGGTGCAGCTGTTAGTGCAGCTAATGAATCTTGACACGGAGCTAGGGGGCGTGGTGCACGTGTCACATGCGAGCTCTGCGCGCAGTCAGTGTGCTTCATGATCCGGGGGCGGAGCCAGAGTCCGTGGCATAGGATGATGCCATTTTGGCGCGCGTGCATGCTGCGCGCGTCTGATAAGGAATGTGGTTCATAGGCACACCGCGCGTGCACGGTGGTGCTCGAGAGGATGCGTGGAGCGGCTGTACTTTGGTAATCCTTACAGTACCCCCCCCCCCTTCAGAGGAGACCTCCGGCGAACCCTGCGAGGCTTAAGGGGGTATTTCAGGTGAAACTCTTCGATGAGTTCGGGTGCGTGGACTTGCTGGTGTGGAATCCAGGATCGTTCCTCGGGACCGTATCCTCTCCAGTGAATGAGATACTGGATAGTCCCTTTAGAAAGCCTGGAGTCTAGGATGGCCTGAACTTCGTACTCCTGCTGGCCCTGTACGATTAGAGGACCCGGTGGTGCAGGAGATGGATCAGGGAAGCGGCGGTTGCGGTATGCAGGTTTCAGTAGTGAAATATGGAACACAAATGGAATCCTCATTGAAGAGGGGAGTTGCAGGTGGTATGCCACCGGATTGTTTTTTTCCAAGATCTTGAATGGACCCAAGAATTTTGGGGCCAGTTTGAGTGTGGGGACTTATGGGCGTATGTTCCGTGAGGACAGCCATACTTTGTCTCCCGGTCTCAGCTCTGGAGTTTCGCGACGGTAGCGGTCTGCCTGGGTCTTCTGTCTGACGGAGGCCTCTTTTAGGTTACTCTGGATCTTGGTCCATGAATTTTGCAGTGCTTGGATCCGGTCGTCCACTGCAGGAACCCCAGAAGGCGGGAAAGAGTTGGGCAGTCGTGCCGGATGAAAACTGTAATTTACGTAGAAGGGCGAGACCTGTGTGGATTCATTCCTCAGGGAATTATGGGCTAACTCTGCCCATGGGAGAAGGTCTGCCCAGTCATCCTGAGTGTCCGCGATGAAGCAGCGCAGGTACTGCTCCAAGGACTGATTGGTCCTTTCTGTCTGTCCGTTTGTCTGCGGGTGGTACCCGGAAGAAAAATGCAGGGAGATGTCCAATTTCTTTGTGAAGGCCCGCCAGAATCTCGAGATGAACTGGGACCCTCTGTCCGATACGATGGTCGTGGGAGTTCCGTGGAGACGGAAGATCTCCTTACAGACTATGTCCGCTAGTGTGGGAGAGTTCGGTAGGCCTTTAAGTGGAATAAAATGTGCCTGTTTCGAGAAGCGATCTATGACTACAAGTATAGTGTTCATACCTCTGGATCTTGGCAGCTCTACTATGAAATCCATAGATAGTTTTCTCCAGGGGCGGTCTGGGATGGTTAGGGGATTCAAGAGTCCTTGCGGTTTGCTGCGGGGTACCTTATTCCTTGCACACGTGGTGCATGCCTTGGTGAATTCCTTTACATCGCCTTGCATGTCAGGCCTCCAGAATGTCCGTGTGATTAAGTCTGCGGTTCTTTTAGTACCAGGATGACCGGCGGTTTTTGATGAGTGTCCCCATTCCAAGATCTTTTTGCGGAAGGGTAGTGCTGCGAAGAGACATCCATCCGGGACCTTCAGACCTTCCGGAATGTTAGTTTGATCCCGCAGGATGTCATCCATTATGTCAAATGTGTTGGCGGAGATGATGAACCTGGCAGGCAGAATGGTTTCTGATTTGGCTTCGGTTTTGTTCTCTGTTACGAACTGGCGGGAAAGGGCATCTGCCTTTACGTTCTTGGAACCGGGTATGAATGATATGATGTAATTGAAACGAGAGAAGAATAGGGACCAGCGGGCTTGACGGGCTCCAAGTCGTTGAGCGCTTTTCAAGTACATGAGGTTCTTGTGGTCAGTGAGGATTGTAATGGGACTCTCTGTCCCTTCTAGTAGATGTCTCCACTCTTCTAAGGCTAGTTTGATGGCTAGTAGTTCTCTATTGCCCACATCGTAGTTTTGCTGTGCCGATGAGAATTTTTTTTAGAGAAGAAGGCACATGGGTGTAGGTTTGAAGACGGTGATCCTCTCTGTGACAAAATGGCGCCGGCTCCGATGTCTGATGCGTCCACCTCCAATGTGAAATGTAGTCTGGGATTGGGGTGGATCATTATGGGTGCAGAGATGAAGGCTTTCTTTAAGGCGTTGAAGGACTGGATAGCTGCATGTGGCCAAGACACAACGTCAGCTCCTTTCTTTGTGAGAGCCGTGATGGGTGCGACAATGGAAGAGAATTTGTGGATAAACTTTCTGTAGTAATTTGCAAAGCCTAGGAACCTCTGGATGCCCTTGAGGGACGTGGGAAGCGACCAGTCCATGACGGCCTTCAGTTTGGAGAGGTCCATGGAGAACCCCGAATCGGATATGATGTATCCTAGAAAGGTAGTGGATTTTTGATGGAAGTTGCATTTTTCCAGTTTGGCGTAGAGGTGGTGCTGACGAAGGCGTAGAAGTACCGGTTTGACTTGGTTAATATGCTCTGAGATGGTCTTGGAAAAAATTTAAATGTCGTCCAGATAAACGATAACGAATCTGTTCAGCAGGTCTCTGAATATTTCATTTACAAAGTCTTGGAAGACCGCTGGAGCATTGCACAGGCCGAACGGCATGACCAGGTATTCGTAGTGGCCGTCTCGTGTTGAATGCCATTTTCCACTCGTCTCCTTGACGGATCGTTACTAGGTTATAGGCACCACGGAGGTCCAATTTGGTGAATATGGTGGATCCCTGTAAACGGTCGAACAGCTCCGATATCAATGGTAGTGGGTAGGGGTTTTTAATGGTGATCTTGTTTAGTCCTCGGTAGTCAATGCAGGGTTTTAAAGTACCATATTTCTTTTTGACAAAAAAAATCCAGCCCCTGCCGTGCCGAGGATTTCCTGATGAACCCTTTTTGGAGGTTCTCCTGGACGTATTGGGACATAGCTTTCGTCTCCAGGAGGGAAAGAGGGTAAGAGTGCCCTCTAGGCAGGATAGAACCAGGCAGGAGATCTATAGGACAATCGAAAGATCGATGGGGGGGTAGTACCTCTGACCTGGCTTTGTTGAATACGTCTCTGAATTCAGTGTATTCTTCTGGTAAAACGTCTTGTGGCTCCTCTGGGGTCTTCATGCTGCAGATCTTTTGAGGTGGAACTGCGCATGTTGTGGAGCATTGTTGGTTCCAAGAGATGGGTCTTTGCTTGGCCCAGTTAATGAGTGGGTTGTGGCATTGTAGCCAAGGAAGGCCCAGGATGATCTTGACGGATGGTGAGTGGATCACGTCTAAGGTGATGTTCTCCCTGTGGGTCTGTTCGCATACCAGGGAGATTTCCGCAGTCTGTAGGATGATGAAGGCTGGCTGCAGAGGACGTCCATCAATGGCCTCCAATCCCACCGGGGTTTTTCTTTTTTCCAATGGGATGTTGTTCCTTGTGGCGAATTCTTGGTCTATGAAGTTTCCTGCGGAACCAGAGTTGATGAAGGCAGATGCGCTCACCGCGAGGCCTGGAGCCTGAAGGAATAACGGAATCAGGATTCTGTTGGGTAGGGGTTCTTTGGTGATGGAAGAGTTGAAAAGTACTCCCATGGGGGTTCCTCTGGGACTCCGTGGGGATTGGTCATTTCCCGACTTGAGTGGGCAGCGGAGGGCTAGGTGGCCCGGATTGCCGCAGTAGAGGCACAGGCCTGAGGTTCGGCGATGTTGTTTCTCAGGGAAGGAGAGTTTGTTGCCACCCAACTGCATGGGTTCTGGAACCTCGTTCATAGGTGTCTCTGGAACGAGGGAGTGGAAAGGTGAAGACCTGGCAGGTACCTGACGGTTCCGTAAACACTCGGCTTTCCTCTCCTGTAGACGTTGGTCTACCCGTATGCAGACTGCGATGAGCTCCTCCAGGTCCACTGGGCGCTCCTGCGTGGCGAGCTCGTCTTTCAGGTGTTACGAAAGTCCTTGCGGCTTGGAAGTGAACTCCTCTGGATATTGACCTCGGCTTACCCTCGACTACGGCGACTTCTCCAACCCCTGGTCACGGCTAACGGACCTGGACTATTCTACCATCTATAATCCCAGTCCACGGCTAACGGACTTCTACGATTCTACTCTCTCCAATCCCAGGACCTGCAGGTATACCGAATAACCCTGTCTCTCTCCAACCCTGACCTGGCAACGCTAGACAATCCGCCTTCCAGACACGCTTCCGCTGCTGTGGGTGCGTGGCTTTGTACATTCCCACTTCAGTGCCGGGGTCTTCCCTTGTTTGTTGGTAGCGCGAGCATTACAGTATGCTGAGCCCAACAAACATAGACCCCCCTGATGTGGGCCAAGCACTGTCCTCTATTTCAGAGCACTTCCGGTACGTGTACAATCAAGTCGCTTCTCTGACTCAAAAGTTAGCCGCAGTCTCGCTCCAACAGTCTCAGTCTAGAATTCTCCGTCCTACAAATTTTCCTCCTCTAATCCGGAGCTTAATATCCCTCTGGAGCCATAACTCCCCACTCCCAATCGCTATGCAGGGAACCCACTAGGGTGCAGTGGTTTCCTCAACCAATGCGACATTCAGTTCGAATGAACTCCTTCTTGCTTTTCTTTCCGACAGATCTAAAGTGGCTTATATTATTGCATTATTAACTGGAGATGCTTTGGCATGGGCTTCTCCCATCTGGGAACAGAGACCTGAACTTACGCAAAACTTCGCAAGTTATCAAAAAGAATTCAAACAGGTTTTTGACACTCCAGGACGTAAGGTCACTGCTGCCTCTTTCTTGTTTCACATTTCACAGGGCCACAGATCCGTTGCAAAACATGCTCTTGAGTTCCAGACCATTGCTGCGGAGACGGGCTGGAACGACAAAGCTCTATCAGCGGCCTTGTGGCAAGGTCTCTATGAGACTCTGAAGAATGAGTTAGCTGCCCAGGAACGACCTCCTGTGCTTGAGGATCTGATAGCCGTATGTTTCAAGGTGGATCAACGCCTTCAGGAGAGGCGGGTTTAATGCCATCATTCACGCTCTCTTACCTCTACACCTCCTATCTGCAGCTCGGCTCCTATCACTTTCCCTGCTTTGGAAGCTCCAGAACCCATGCAGTTGGGGAGTTATCTACTTTCATTCTCAGAGAAACAACGTCAGAGGAACGAAGGTCTATATCTCTACTGCGGATTGCCTTGCCATCTGGCGCATCACTGTCCTACGAAGCCGGGAAACGCAAACGCCCAATAAGGTATGGGGGAATCTCATTGGGTACTATTTTTTCTTTCCCCCCCTATGCAAAGGAACCTGCCAAAATGGATTATGCTCCCCATCTTCCTCGAGGATTCTGACTTCAGAGTACCTGCTTCCACATTCATCGACTCCGGGTCTGGGGGAAATATTGTGGATCAGGATTTTGCCAAAAAACACAAGATTCCTCTGATAAAGAAGTCTGTACCTGTCGGTCTCGAGGCCATTGATAGATGCCCTCTCCAGCCACCTTTCATTTCCTTGGAGACTCCTGTTCTTTCACTCCACAAAAGGACGGGCATAAGGAGAGGATTTTACTGGACGTAATCCCCTGCCCTTCCGTGCAGGTAATCCTGGGCCTCCCTTGGCTGTAACAAAAGAAGCCTCTGATAGATTGGATTGATAAAAGACCTATACAATGGGAGTTATCTTCTAAGAAACTTTCTGTCTCCCCGGTTCAAGTTCTCGCTGGTCTAGAAACCATCAATCCTGTCAAAACTTCTCTCCCTGAAGTATATGCCGACTTCATTGATGTCTTTGATAAAGTCCGCTCAGAGGCCCTTCCCCCTCTTCATCCTTTCGATTGCCCTATTGATCTTTTGCCCGGGTCCATCCTTCCTAAAGCTAGATCTTAGCTTTAGTCTCTGGAAGGGACAATGGGTATGTCCAAATATATTCAAGAGAATTTAAAGAAAGGCTTTATAAGAAATCCCACTTCTCCAGCTGGTTTCTTTTTCGTTAAGAAGGATGGGTCACTTCGCCCGTGTATAGATTACAGAGGTCTTAACAAGATCACCCTGAAAAATCGCTGTCCTTTGCCCCTTATCTCAGAACTTTTTGACCGTTTGCAAGGCGCTACCATTTTCTCTAAGCTTGCTCTTCATGGGGCTTACAACCTCATAAGCATACGACAAGGGGATGAATGGAAGACGGCCTTTACAAAATATTTAGTTATGCCTTTTGGACTTTGTAATGCACCAGCGGTTTCACATGAGTTTGTAAATGAGATTTTCCGTGATGTCCTTAATTCTTTTGTCATCGTGTACCTCGATGACACTCATTTTTTCTAAGTCCTTATCAGAACACATCCAGCATACGAAGTTAGTACTCTCTCGCCTTCGTGAGAATTATCTCTATGCCAAGATGGAAAAGTGTATATTTCATCAAACCTCTACCTCCTTTCTGGGCTACATTATTTCTGATGAAGGGTTCGCTATGGGTCCCGAAAAACTTAAAGCCATCTCTCGATTCAGTGGTTCCTTGGCTTCGTCAATTATTACCGTAAATGTATCCGTAATTTCTCTGCCACTGTGGCTCCCATCACTGCCCTGACTAAGAAGGGCGAGGATCCTTCTTCCTGGCCCCCTGAAGCATGTCAGGCCTTCGAGTCTCTCAAGAGGGCGTTTGTTTCCGCCCCCATCTTGCGTCATCCAGACCCTACTCTCCCTTTCACTTTAGAAGTAGATGCCTCGGATATCGGAGCAGGAGCCATACGCTCACAAAGGCAATCTCCTCAGGATAAATTACACCCTAGTGGTTCTTCTCAAAGAAATTCTCCTCCGCAGAGCAAAATTACGATGTTGGGAACAGAGAACTGTTAGCCATCAAACTTGCTCTACAAGAATGGAGACATCTCCTGGAGGGTACTGAGAACCCCATGTCAATCCTTACGGACCATAAAAACTTATTGTATATCGAAGGCGCTCACCGCCTTGGCTCACGTCAGGCCCGCTGGGCTCTCTTTTCCTCAAGGTTCAATTACATTATTTCTTATATTCCCGGTACTAAGAATCTGAAGGCCAATGCCTTATCCCACCAATTCATCAGTGAAGACAGTGAAAACAAGTCCGAAGATGTCCCAGAGAGCATTCTTCCCCCTAAGTATATCCTCTCGGCAAACTCTTTTGACGTGCTAGACCAGATATTGGAGCCTCAAACACTTATTCCCGAGGGTATGGAGGCGTCGGACAGTTGCTTGTATGCTGCTCCATGATTCCACTGGAAAATCCTTGAATGGGGTCACTCATCCAAATCTGCCGGTCACCCTGGTAACAAGAGAACCTCAGATTTAATCCAACGCACCTTTTGGTGGCCAAACATGCTGAGAAACATTAAGGACTTCATCGCTTCTTGCTCCACCTGTGCCCGAAACAAGTGCGCTCGCAACAAGCCGTCTGGTCTGCTTCACCCTTTACCCATTCCGGATCCTCCCTGGACACACCTGTCAAACGACTTCATTGTTGAACTCCCAGTCTCCAATGGGATGAACACCATCCTTGTTATTGTAGACAGGTTCTCCAAGCAAGCTCATTTTATACCCCTCAACGGTCTACCTAATTCTGCTACTTTGGCAGATACATATGTCAAAGAAATCTTCCGTATCCATAGAGTTCCAATCTCTATCGTTTCCGACCGTGAATTACAATTTATTTCAAAATTTTGGCGGGCTTTCGCTCAAAGGTTAGAGATCTCACTTCTTTTTTCATCCGGGTATCACCTGACAAAGATGAGATATTAGGGGGTCTGGCATAACAACATAACAGCATTTAGGATGAAGCCATTTTGTGTGAATATTTCAATCCGCCGTCTTGTCTCTGTGAGTCTTAATTTCTGTGTTACATTTCTGTATAAACAAATGTGTGAAGCAGAAAATGGAATGTTATCGCTCTTAGCTGAATTTATTGACCCTTCCTCATCCAATCAGCTTCAAATTGAAAGTGTAAACAGGCTAAAGGTTATGAGAACCCATGAGATAAACTTAGATTCTCGCAGTGAAACTAGTTCTCACACAAATGCCAGGTGGTAGGATAGGCACATCCCATTTAACCCCAGAAAGGTTTCTAGCTGACAGGCAGTTATACAATATTATTATGTATTCCAAAATGACATCGACTTTAATATTGTTATGTATTACAAAATGAGGTAATATTAGTGACGCGCAAGCCCCCATTGAGGGAGGACACTGTTTATTATTTAGAGAGCTTTTGTTTTGAAGCTGTCTCCATTGTGCACTTGACTTGAATAAATTCACGTGTTATTCTGTTTCAAAATAACCTCAGACTGTGTTTTTTATTTACGCTTTTCTCAGATGGCGCATTCCGAAATAGGGACTCAATATCATCGGAATCGAGCACCCGGATGAATCACTCCTCCATCACTCAAACCTGAGCGCTCATATGAATCAAGGTAAGGCTACCTGCATTTTTTATACAAACAGCCTGATTAAATTGTTTTGAGTGGTGCGTGGAGCTGATTTTTGAACGGTGTCTTATCTGATGTGACAAGTAAGAATCCCTAGCAGTTTCGCGTGAATTTATTATTCTCTGTTCCTGTATTCATTTTAAAGTGTAAGAGTTGTTAAGAGTTGTTAGGGGCTAAGGTAAGAGTCCCGTTAAAAGTTTTGGTGTTTTGGTGATGAAGGTGAGTGTTTGTGTGCTTAAAGGGATTGTTTTCAGACCGTCCTGGGTTGTGATAAATATTTTTGTTGTCTGAGCAGGACGGGTCCCTGATTGTACATTTGCTCTGCCTTGTCATTAACATACTAAGTGAGTTATTCATGGATATCTGGTTAGAAAGTCTTATCTGTATCCATGTTATAAAAGTATAAGGTTTATCAGGACTGGGTTGGACCCGCTGAAGTGATTCAAGTTTTTCTTTGGTATAGTTATGGTGAGAAAATGTGATTGGGGAACAGTCTTGTGACAGGTCCTTATTTGCATATTTACACTATTCAGAACAATAACATGCCAAAAGAGTTGTACGTAATCAGCTTGCGCTGATTATTGTAACACTAAATTGTACGGGTCAATTAACAGTTGATTGCTGTAGAAGAAGTATTGTACAGGTCAATTAAATTTGATTATTGTAGCCGAAGAAGTATTGTACAGGTCAATTAAATTTGATTTCTGTAACAGGGGAATAATGGGAAACCAAAAATTCTCAAAGGATTGTGCGTCTGCAGACGAAAATAATAAAGAATGAATACAGAGAACAAAAAGAGACAATATAAATATATTTTGTTGGCCAGTGAATGGCACTGTTTGTACTATTATCAACAAATTGCGCAGATGTTTAAATGAAAGAGGGGTCTTTTTCTGTGGGATTGATAAGCTCAGGGAGCGCCGTCTCATGTGTTTTTGAATCCCACAGGGAAACATACCTTACGGTAATATGGGTCAAAAGAATTCTGTTGAGGGACAGAAGGGTCCCGCTGCATTGATTTGTATCATTGCCAGGACAGAAGTTAATATAATAACATGTGAAATAGAAAGTGAATAGAAAAGAAATAGCAAGTGAATTTGCCGATAGATAATTAAGGCATTTGATGGTGTTGAGGACGTAGATATTGAGGGTTATTTTTATGAAAGGTTTATATGCAGAAATTGGGATACAATTAGAGACTGTGTGTATATTGTTTGGAAGGGACAGAAAGTGTTTGGAAGGGACAGAAAGTGTTATAAGTGTAAAAAGATAGGACGTGTTGTCAGTAATTGCAGAGCAGCCCTAAGAGAGAGAGGAGAACAGAAAAGAATGGAATTTAAAAGGTTTATTCATACTGGCCACACGAATGGTTCTTTTAAACCAGAAAATATTCTTTTTCCTTCTGTTCTAATGGCAACTAGAAAGAGAAGCAGAATAACAGCAGCATAGACCACGCCAAATCCCCCCTTTTCTCCAAAGGAATGTGCAAAAGATACAAAAAGTTAACTCAAAACTCAAAAGCTCCGGAGCATTAAAAAAAAATTAGTTTTAAAAGCAGGTTATTTATGAGAAGTTGATTCACTGTGTAGGAGAGAAGTTTGTGTCTATGTTCTTTGTGTGTCTGCATTGTGGTTTCTGTGTGTGTAAACCAGTAAAAACACGTCAATTGCATTTCTATAGGATTAGGATATGTTTCAAAGAGATTTTAAGCTTGCACGTATTGTTTAAATTATATAGGGTGTGTTCATAGGTTGATCTAACCTCAGTTTAGTTAATTGTCCCATTTTTATTTTTGAGAGGTCATATTTTTATTTTTGAGAGGCCATATTTTTATTTTTGAAAGGTCATATTTTTTATTTTTGAGAGGCCATACATTTTTCCATTTTATAGCCGTGGAGAGAGCTCCATTTTTAACTTTGAGCTGAAGTTTCAATCCAGTAATTAATATTTAGAAGACGGAGAAACTGTTTTGTTATCTGCTTTGCACTCAAGGTCTTTTTTTTGGCGAAACGCCCGGGCTGGCAAATTGCCCAAGATAAACAAGCGCTGAAATTTTTCTCTGAGTGTCTTTAAAAAAAATAACGCTGCCAGTGTGTTCGGCACTGTGCAATGAGATTATATTACATGAAAATTAGTGTGAAGTCCTATTCAAAAGCATTTGACTATTATATGAATATGTGATGTATTTTATAACTTCTAACCATTTATTTTTTCCATAGGTGTTCTATTTTTATAATAAGCAGTAGTTACTGTTACAATCACTGTATAATATATAATTCTAAGTCTGCTGATTAAGCAAACAACATCCTAGTTGCTAATTTATTTTATTTATAGAATGTTTTGCCAGAAAATGGTGCACTGGGAGTCACCTCTCGTTTTTGGTTGTGTCCTGGGTATAGAGTTTAAGGACAGGTGATACATAGTTGCAAATACAGTTACATAAGTGAGCAGGGTATATATTATATGCAAGGCATTTCATATTTTTAGCAGAATAGTTACAATGGAGTGTTTGGGGTGGAGGCCAGACTGGAATTGGCTAGGGGCATTGGTCTTAGTATAGTAATTGTTTAATTGGGAGTGAACACATTTTTGTCCATGACTTTGGATAGTAGTGTATTGCAGTGTATGACTTTATGTATAGCGTCAAAAATGTTCTCAGCACTTCATAAAGAATACAGTAGAGGGAATTATAATATAATAGTAAGTGCAGCAAAATCAGACAATAGGAAAGGAAATCCCTGCCCTTAAGAGCTTACAATCTAAGGTTTGAGGGGAATTTACAGAGATTGCAGGTGAGGGAATAAGTGCTGTAGATGGCAGTGCTTGGCCACAATGGGTGGTAGGTGTGACTGGGTGTGAAATAATAGCCACGAGTGCAGGCTGCTGGGATGTTTAATTTGTGGGGCAAGTTTTAAGGTTAGTTAGTATTTTATGAAAAGGTTGATACCATTTGCATCGGAGGAGATGATAGTGAGGCATGAATGAGAGCAAGTGTGTATTGGGAGAAGAGATATTGGTCTGTAGTTTGAGGCAGTGTTTTTTGTCCCCACTTTTGAAGATTGGGACAGCTCTGGTAGTTTTCCAGGTCTTAGGGATATGGCCTGTAGACAGGATAGAGTTGATTATGGAAGCAATTGGTTTGACAATGGCTGAGGCCCAAAGTCTTAGGAACTTAGATTCTAGTAAGTCAAGTCCACATTAGCTGCTTAGTTTTAAATATGAGGAGCATTAATAGGAGATACCTCTGTCTATATGCAGATGTTAAGACAGTAGTAAACACATTGATACAAGAATTTGTTCCTAGGTGTAACCCTGGTCTCCAGCAGCCCCTTGAGACCCCCCTCCCCTGGAGCAGCTCGAGCGCGGGTGCCGAACGACCCGACGGCTGCTTCCAAGGGTGGGGGCTGGAGCAGGGAGCAGCGCGGCTTCTGCGGCCGGTTGCCAGGGGGCGCGATCGGGCCGTTGCTAAGGCCGCGATCGCATCTCTAAGGTCCTGGCGGCCGCAGAGCAGGGCGCCGCCATTGCGGAGAGACTCGCGCATGCGCAGTGATCGCGCGAGGGCAGGAAGAGCCCCAGAGACAGGGCAGAGTCGCGCGAGAGTAGAGAAGGAGCAGGAAACAGTGAGGCGGCCATTAGTAGTTCGCGCAGGCGCAGGGAAGGCGCGCAAGCGGCCCCAATGTATTTGCAGCCTCCACGGGACTACAACTCCCATGAGGCTTAGGGGCAAGCACATCAGGTGCCTCCGTGTGGCCAATAAGGGCCAAGGATCTCCAGAGGGAGCAATAAGATACATTTCGCGCGCTGAGAACGGCAGTTGGAGCTGGGGAGCTGTGAGGGAAGGAAGGGTGCAGAGAGCATGTGCAGCTCCTGCATCGAGTAAGGTCCCCCACATCCCAAGTAAGGCCCCAACTCCCCACCAGGTTAGTGGGTAAGTGCTGAGGGACGGCCCAGATAGGGACGCTGCCCTTAGTGCGTGTGTGTGTGCTGTCTTGTCAGGATCACGGCTGGCAGGGCTGTGAGGCCTGACAAGAAGGCAGAGTGCTAGTGTGCAGCAAGTTGCTGTACGCGTTACAAAGTTTGCAGTGCGTAGCTGCTAGTGCGTAGCTGCTAGTGTTAGTGTTAGTGTTAGGGTTCAGTGAGTGTCAGGACTGGGATGAGTTAGGGGAGTGGGGCAGGTTATTACCCCGCAGGCCCTAGGAGTTTTCCCCAAGCCACCCCAGGTTGCGGTTCATCAGGGACAGGCCCTAGGTTAGGGTTCCTGTCACGTTAGGGTTAGTTAGGGATAGACAGGGATAGCGGCGGTTGCTGTTCCCGTGATGCGGTTGGTGTTGCCGTGATTCGGTTGTGTTCCCGTGAAGCGGTGGGACCCTCGTTGGGGTTCCTGGAGAAGTACCTGGATAGGATCAGACGGATGCATCGCACGTCTGACCCTTTGAGAAGAGTGTTGCAGGCCCGAGCATCGGAGTGCTCGGAAGGTATTCAATATATATGTGCACCAACAGGCCTAACACATTAATTAGTGACTGCGCAGTCACCCACGTTCTCTACTAGAGTGCGGGACATTGGGTGGGGATTCTCGGGACACTGGGTGGGATCACCTAGTGTTGGGAAGCGTCCTGCGCGACGCAGTAAGTGTCTCCTCTAGAGAGGGACACAGGTTATGATGTTGATATTGCTGTGATCTGTTTCTTGCATGTTGAGTAAAGTCCCTAGTTAATATATATATCTGTGTGAGTATCGATTATTGTGATTGTCCTGCGAGGAACCACTTCCCCTATGGTGGGAGCCATCGCAGGTGGAGGCGCTGCATCGTTGGAAGTAAGTACCCCTAGTATAATTGCCCCAGGTTCCCCGTGGCGGAAGCTCAGCCCTCCTGTGAGCCAACAGGTATAGCACCACACTTAGAAGTAGTCAGATACACCTACACACCCCAATCTCACTTAGGGTGTGGGTAAGAGGGCTACATAGGTATAAATTATCTCCCTATGAGACACTTATGGAATGACTTATGACTAACAGTAGTTCAAAGGAACAAATTAAGGACCATCTATTGGTAATAAAACAATCAATAAGTATTGTATGCCACTAATATATTTTTTGAGTCTCTCTAGGCATAAGGTATGATAAAAGTGCACCTACACGAGACGGAGTTAAAGGTCAAGTAGTTCCTAAACAAGCATGCTCCTAATCCCAGATGAAAGGGCCAGTACTAACCACCAATACAGCAATTAAAGTGGCAGAGTTCTTTCCCTGGACCCAAAGTACAGTAAAGCTCATTCCAGCTCCACGAAAGACCAAAGGCACCTAAAGAACAGCCGCATCAAGTTAACGTTTTGACGAGACATAAACTTTGACCGTTAACCAACGAGGAAAATAAGATAATAATAGGGATTTGAAATAAGTCAGACACAATGTGGGACTAGATGGGAAAACCCCCACTATCCCTCAGAGTATCCACCAGCGCTCTAAATTAATACAATTAGTAATGGCATAAACACATTTGTCACATATATAAGATGGGATTTGCACAATACAATGAAGATAAACTTAATACTTAGGAAAATGTCCAAAATCGTGTTCCCATAAAGATAGATATAGAGTCCAGTCACGAATACATATATGGGTATGCTGCTTCTTAGGGTCTGGAACCAACCTCGGAACCAGAAGAAACTAGAGATAGGGAAACAAAAAAGAAAAAAAGCGCAAGGCCCATAGAGTAGTATAGTCTGATTTATCCACAAGAAAAACGGTTAAAAACACTTACAACAATGCAGTTGTTTTAAAGCACTTCGGTACTGTAACAGACCGCAGGAACAGAGGCACGTAGATTGTCTGATGGTCGGGGTGTTTGAGTCCTAGCCCTCCTCCTCCTCTCGAACGACGGAGCCTGCACTTCCGTGTCAGGTGACTCGCGACGTCGTGACGTCGTGACGTCATTGTGCAGTGTCGGACGGTGGCTGGAAAAATAAGATACCAGGCAGAGGCCTGGTCTTATCAGGAACATTTCATTTTTTCAAAGACTCAAAACATTCTATTTATTCAAAGACTCAATATTCCTGATTTCTATCAGAACATTTCATTTTTCAGAGACTCAATATTTTTATTCTTTAAAGTGTGTTTAAGTTAGACATTTAAGGTGTATGTACAATTGAGCCTTGATGGGAGGATTGGTTTCCTGGAAGCGTGGCTTGTGAAAGCTCTTGTATGTGTTTTGGCAGTACTCATCACTCTCTATGTATGTGTCATATGCAGCAAAACTTTGATCCAGAAGTGTGTTGCACCTCCACCGAAAGGAGGGGGTCACCCAGGGGCGTGTGTCAGCCACAAGGAAAGGATCATAAGTCAGCCATTTTGAACATCGCAGACATTGTCTGTTCTGATATTCTGAGTGAATGATGTATATAATGCGTGCAGGGGTGAGGATCATGCATTTCGCTTCCACAGATACCAAACCCCCTCAATTCTCAGTAATAGAATGTTGTGATGATTCTGAAAATTATATGATGATAGAGATAGATGCAATTTCCTTTATCTAGCAACAGCATATCCAAAGAAAGGTTGCTTGCATAAAATAAGGTTTTTAGTATTATGTGTATAATTTCTGTATTTTCCCATTTTTTAAGGGAACCTCTTTAAAGGGTGTATCACACACTGGGAACAAGAATCAATTTATGGGTCAACCATGAAAACATGAAACCTGTGTAAAAATGTATGTTCAGTCAGATAACAATTTACAGGAAGGATGTGGCCTTAATTTTGCAGTTTTTAATTTCATCATTAAACCAAGAACAGGTTTAGATCAGGCTTATGGCCTTACAAAACAGAACGGCTTTAGATTACATTTTAGCATCAAAAGGAGGTGTATGTGCCCTAATTAAATAACAATGTTGTGTTTTCATCCAAGATCAGAGTGGCAAGGTACAACATGAGTTAGATAAGATAGGAGAAATTCAAGAAAGACTTAGGAAGGAAGGTGACACAGACTGGGACCCTTTTGGGCTGACTGGATTGGTAGGATCACTTGGAGCGAAATTTTTGAATGCAGTAATGTGTGTGATTGTGATACTCGTTGTCATCTATGTTTGTGTTACGTTTGTCAAAGGCATGATCCACAAATGTGCCACCCCCTCTGCAGACATAATGCCATTGTTTGCAGAACCAATTTACAGCAGTCCCTTGAAGAAAGAAGATGCCAAATACAATGTTCTAACTCTGGACAAGAATTTGGCTGTAACGCCATATGAGACTATGGCTACATTTGGCAGGCACCCTCGTGCACTGTCCTATACCCTCAAGCAGCATTATGAGATGATGGAGCACCCTTGTGCCTCCCAACGTGTTTCTGGACTAACATCATACCAATAATTCTCAAAAAACAATGTTTTAAAGAATCAGAGGAGGGACTGACAAAGATGAGATATTAGGGAGTCTGGCATAACAACATAACAGCATTTAGGATGAAGCCATTTTGTGTGAATATTTCAATCCGCCATCTTGTCTTGTCTCTGTGAGTCTTAATTTCTGTGTTTCATTTCTGTATAAACAAATGTGTGAAGCAGAAAATGGAATGTTATCGCTCTTAGCTGAATTTATTGACCCTTCCTCATCCAATCAGCTTCAAATTGAAAGTGTAAACAGGCTAAAGGTTATGAGAACCCATGAGATAAACTTAGATTCTCGCAGTGAAACTAGTTCTCACACAAATGCCAGGTGGTAGGATAGGCACATCCCATTTAACCCCAGAAAGGTTTCTAGCTGACAGGCAGTTATACAATATTATTATGTATTCCAAAATGACATCGACTTTAATATTGTTATGTATTACAAAATGAGGTAATATTAGTGACGCGCAAGCCCCCATTGAGGGAGGACACTTTTTAGGATTTAGGGTATAAATATATGGCATACCGTGTTTATTATTTAGAGAGTTTTTGTTTTGAAGCTGTCTCCGTTGTGCACTTGACTTGAATAAATTCACGTGTTATTCTGTTCAAAATAACCTCAGACTGTGTTTTTTATTTACGCTTTTCTCACACCCTCAAACCAACGGGCAGACGGAAAGAACGAATCAATCTCTTGAGCAATATCTCCGATGTTTCATCTCCGACGCACAAGACAATTGGATGGATCTACTCCCATGGGCTCACAACTCCCTCAGGAACGAGTCCACCCAAGAGTCGCCCTTCTATGTAAATTATTGCTTTCACCCTGCCCGCCTCCCTATTTCCTCCAACCCTTCCGGAGTACCGGCAGCTGATTCCAGGGTAACTTTTCTCCAGAACTCTTGGAAGAAAATTCAAAAGACTCTTCAAGAGGCAGTCTTCAGACAGAAGAGACAGGCGAACCGTCATCGCAAAGAGGCGCCCAAATTTAGGCTAGGATTTGGCGATAGGGGCTTAATCAGGCCACTAATAAAGGCATTATACCCGGCTGATTAAACCTAAATCGCGTTGGGACAAAAGGGGTTAACTGTATGTTCAATGCACTGACATGTTTTCCCCTACACCATCTTTAGTGTCCCCTTTTTACAGCCCTAAAGCTAGCTGCAGGTAACTGAATGAATGAGACTGTGCCAATTGGTTTTGTGTCAAAAGGGGGAGCTGCTAGCGCTAAACCAAGTGCTTATTGAAGAAGCGTGCCTATGTATGGATGGCCTCTTTGAAGTAGAGAGATCACTTTCTAAGCCCTAGACCTGTCAACCGCAAAGGTCAATTAGATAAGTGGTTTTCTGTCAAAATGTATCAGTTGCCTTGTTAGCTTTTTAACTTGAAAGGGGGAAAGTATATTAGCGTGATAAGTAGGTTAAACCTCAAACCACATCACAATCCCAGTCAATTAAGTAGCTAACTCAAGCTAGGAGTGAGCTAGCACTCTAATTTTTGTAGTGCAGTTAGGAATAAAGAGACCATACACACACATATAAAGTTTATAGTTGTGGCATACAGTAAGCAGAACATACTTTTTTTTTTTTTTAACTTCAAAGTTTTTTATTGGGTTTTACATCTTATACATTGTTCCACATCCCATTGTTAAACATCTCTAAACCCACAGAGATTTTCCCCTTTCACTCTCACCGTCAGGGGTAAAATTGCTCATAATCTGTGTAGGACGGACAACATGTACTCACAAGACTAGACAAACAAGACTAACCTGACCAAGGACACGACAACAAAGGGTGGAAACACCGGGGAGAGGGGAGGGGGGTAGGACTTCCAGCGTGTGCACCGGGGTCGGTGGGCATTTGTCTGGTGAGTTCTTACCCTCCGGACGTCGCGTAACAACTCTCCTTCATGTATCAGTTACTACTGGGAGGGGATTCCTACCTGTCTCGTAGCTATGGTATTGTATGTTCTGCTCAGTCACCAGAGAACGCACTTACAGTTATTATTGCAAGATTGTGCTGGCATCTATCCCGGGGATGTCTGTCTGGGTAATCCATGGATCCCAGACTTTTAGGAAATTTCGGCCAGAGTCGTTGACCCAGCTTGTCAACTGTTCCATCTGGCAGACGTGCCACATTCTGTTTCGAATTTTGGGGATTACTGGTAAATCTTGCTGTTTCCACATTGCTGCGATCTCGCACCTGGTGGCGGTTGCAAAATGTGCGACCAATTTGTGTGATTTCGGCAGGCCCCGGATCCGCCTGCCCAAAAGGAACAGCCACGGGTCCAGGGGGATCTCTAAGTCGAGAATCCTTTGTGCCCATGCTCTAATGTTTTCCCAAATCGGGACCACCCTAGGGCAGGACCACAGCATGTGAAGTAAGTCCGCTACCTCCCCGCACTGTTTTGGGCAGAGCGGGGAGTATCCGCTGACAAATTTAGAGAGTTTTAGTGGGGTGTGATACCAGTGCATCAGGACCTTATATGAGTTCTCTTTTAATGTTGAGCAAATGGAGCTTTTGGCTGCCGCCTGTAAGATCAGCTCCCAGTCTTCGTCCTCTAGTGTCTCCCCTAAATCCGTCTCCCATTTAGTCATGTAGTTCAGTCTGGAGTCGTCAGGTCCATGTGGACAGACCACTTCCCGGTATTCTAGAGGTAAGTCCCCTTGTGTCCGTAGCTCTAGAACACAGCTGCTCGAAGTTAGTCCTAGCTGGCCTAATTGGAAATTTATTGTAAAATGCTCTGATCTGGAGGTAGCGGAAGAATTCGGTATTTGGTAGGCCCTTCTCTGATTTGATGTGTTCAAATGTTTTAATAAATGTACTCCCCACCAGATCCTCCAGTCACCTATATCCCGACTGTATTCAATTTTTAAAATGTCGTTCACCGGCCATCCCCGGGGCGAACTCTGGATTATCGAATAACGGGGTCATTAAGGAGTGTTTCGTCGTTAGGTTATGTTTAAATTTGGAACTCCTCCACACCGCCAGAGAGTTCACCATGGTCCGCAGCAGCATCTCTGCCGTGTTGTCACATCGTTTTGGTAGCCAAATTAGGTTGTGTAAGTCTATTGGTGCACAGCAGGTTCTCTCCAGCGCCACCCATCTCCGCAGTGACGGGTCTAAGTGCCACTGGATAATTTGACCTAATTGTGCTGCTTTATAGTATGCCATCAAGCAAGGTACCGCTAGTCCTCCTCTATTCGTTGGCCTTATTAGTATGCCCTTCGCGATTCGTGGGCTCTTGTTGTGCCATATAAATTTCATGATTCTTGACTGTAAGGCGAGGATGTCGGCTCGCACCAACGGTATCGGCAGGGCCTGGAACAGGTAAAGCACCCTTGGCAGAAGATTCATCTTAATGCTATGAATTTTTCCAAACCAAGAAATTCCATACCCCGCCCACACCCTAAGATCCTCCCTTAGAGTTGGCAATAGTTTGGGATAGTTAACACGGTGTATCTTCTCACTCCACACTCTGGGAGGCCCATAAGGCGACCACGAGGGGACTCCTAATGAATCTAGCAGCACAAACAAAAAGAGCAAAGGAGGCTCAGATAAAAGAACTACGTGAGAGACTAGCACATCTCTCCGCACTTCATATATCCAACAAACAGAACGATACCCTGAAGGAACTTTCTGATACCAAAACTAAACTTAATCTGTTGCTAAACTCCAGAGCCGAGAGGGAGTTGGCCTGGTCTAAGCGTAAGTTCTACGACAAAGCCAACAAGCCAGATACCCTATTTGCCAACAAATTACGTAACAAACTACCTAACTATAGTATCTCCTCAATACGAACTAAGGGGGGGACCTTACCTCCAATCCTAGACGAATAGTAGAGGAATTTAAACAATTCTATGAAATTCTCTACGACGGAGATAAGGTCAGCCACACACAAAAGATAGGAGAGAAAACACAAAATTTCCTCAAAGAGGAAACTCTACCCAAATTGGGTAGAGTAGAGAGGGAGGCACTACAGGGAGACTTCACCTTTGAAGAATTGTCAGAGGTAATAAAATCCCTTAAACCAGCTAAAGCACCGGGACAAGATGGTTTTTCAAATTTGTACTACAAAAAATATCTTAAAATACTAGCGCCACAGCTTCTGAAATTATTCAATGAAATTCTAGCGGGAGGCTCCTTCTCAATCCAGATGCTCCAGGCAGCAGAACATACTTTTATTAATAAACTGTATTGTACTGATGGTTTTAAATATAAAGACAGGAGGCTTTTCCTGTCAGCCCAGGAATAAATCTTTTAACATGCAAATATGTTAAGGGTGAATGAGCTGAGGGATTTCTCATTCCTGGACTTCCAAGACACCCTGCGGAGTGGTGCCTCAGTGTCTATGAGAAGTCCGGAGTTGAAAAGCCTCAGAGACCCTAGGTGTGAAAATGGCCAGTGGTGTGCAGTTAAGTGAATTCTCCCAGGAGTCCAATTATCTTGTACTCCTTTATTTTGCTGTTGGGAATAGGACCCTCAACCCTATAAACATGCCTGCTGGCCAGTCCCTAGCAGATTCACCTGATTCGTCTAAGATTTGACCAAGTTCCTGCATCAGCGGTTCCGGAGTGTGAGGGGTTAATAATATCGTAACCAAGGATCATCCCCCTCTTCTGGAATTCGTTAGAGCTAAGGGTTCCCGAACTAACCATGTAAGGACTGAACGAACATTTTCCTATTGGCGGAAATATAGGGCTGGCAAGGTGCGCCCCTAGCCAGGAACTGCTACACAGATCCTTTTGTGCACCCACTTGCATGCGTGCAGGGGTGCCCAGTGACTTTGTTTCGTTCCAAGGACATTTGTTTTCATTTCCCCATCCCAGTAAGTGTTTTATTAAGTGTATATTGTGAAGATTTGTGTGTTTGTCTGAAAAGAAATACATTACAATGTATTTTACTCATCTTGTGTGCTCAGTGTAGAATCCCGGTATTAATGTGTAGATAAGACCTGGTCTACCGTGACACAGGAGACAAGGTATGGCTGTCTTCAAAAAACATTAGACTGAATTAGACTGAAGACACCCACTCTGAAGCTGGCGTCAAGATTCCCGGTTCCCTTCACCATCCTTGAAAGAGTCAACCCTGTGGCATATCGCCTTCAGCTGCCTCGGTCTATGCGAATTACGTCGTTTTTTCATGTGTCCTTGTTGAAGCCAGTCATCCTGAACTCTGAGTTTCCTGATACTTCTCCTAGACCACCTCCGGTCATTGTTCACGGTCAAGAGGAATTCGAGATCCGATCTATAATCGACTCCAGATACTCCAGGGGAGGTGTCCAATTCCTCGTGCACTGGAAAGGTTTTGGACCCGAAGAACGCTCCCGGGTACACTTCGGCAGATTCACGCTCCCGGTTTGTTACGGTGGTTCCATGCCAGGTTTCCTCACAAACCTCATGGAGATCGTCCTGAGGCCGATCCTCAAGGGGGGTACTGTAAGGAATCAGGGAACACGTCCTTTGAGACGTGTTCCCTCTTTACTTAGTGCTGCTGCTGCCGCCTTGGCTCCAGTCTTCGCTCATGCGCGCAACCCCAACCTGACAGGCACATGTCTTAAGATTCAGGCCAACATCAGACAAGCAGTCAATAGGCAAAAGAATCAGGCAGATCGCGACCGCAGACCTGCTCTGGACCTTAAACCTGGCGACAAGGTCTGGTTGTCATCCAGGAACATCAGGCTGAAAGTACCCTCTATGAAGTTCGCACCCAGATTTCTTGGTGTTAGGAATCTGATTTCTCAGCGCCGTCCGCGCAACACACAGACTACCCTCAGGGAGTCTCGGGGCTCGCAGCACAACCTCCGCTTACCTGCCTCCACAGTCCGTCAGCTCCTCCATCGCCGCAGGGTCCCTCCCCTCCTCAGTGGCAGGCGCGGGTCCTCCGTCCTGCGCGCACACGTGTGTCCTCCCTCAGTGCCGCTCGCGTGCACACGCAGCTTACAGAGCGCACGCCCAGCAGCCACCCTTCTACCTCCACTCCTGCTGTGAGGCTCCGCCCCCGTACACCGCACGGGTGTAATCAGAGTGCTACCAGTGTTCACCTGGGTTGTATCAGCCACACCAATACAGAGAGGCTCCCTGCAGCCGTCCTGACCCACCCCCATCCCTGATTGGCCAGCCCAGCCTTATCTAGCATCTCTGAGCCCTCACTCATCGCTCGACATAGTCTCTTTATGGAAGTGTTTGGTGTAAATGTAAATGCTCCCCCTCTCCTCCCCCCAGCATCTTAGTGCTCCCCCTCTGCATCTTAATGCTCCCCCCAGCATCTTACTACTCCCTCTCCTCCCCCCAGCATCTTACTGCTCCCCCTCTCCTCCCCCAGCATCTTACTGCTCCCCTCTCCTCCCCCAGCATCTTACTGCTCCTCCTCTCCTCCCTCCCAGCATCTCACTGCTCCCCCTCTCCTCCCCCCGCATCTTACTGCTCCCCATCTCCTCCCCCCTGCATCTTACTGCTCCCCCTCTCCTCCCCCAGCATCTTACTGCTCCCCCTCTCCTCCCCCCGCATCTTACTGCTCCCCCTCTCCTTCCCCCACATCTTACTGCTCTCCCTCCCCTCCCCCCAGCATCTTACTGCTCCCCCTCTCCTCCCCCCCACATCTTACTGCTCCCCCTCTCCTAACCCCAGCATCTTACTGGTCCTCCTCTCCTCCACCCAGCATCTTACTGCTCCCCCTCTCCTCCACCCAGCATCTTACTGCTCCCACTCCCCTCCCCCCAGCATCTTACTGCTCCCCCTCCCCCAGCACCTTACTGCTCCCCTTCCCCTCCCCCCAGCATCTTACTGCTCCCCCTCTCCTCCCCCAGCATCTTACTGCTCCCCCTCTCCTCCAACCAGCATCTTACTGCTCCCCCTCCCCTCCCCCCAGCATCTTACTTCTCCCCCTTTCCTCCCCCCAGCATCTTACTGCTCCCCCTCCCCTCCCTCCAGCATCTTACTGCTCCCCTGTAGAGGGAGAGGGGGGTTGGCCCGGTATTAAAGGGGTTGCACCCCATATGGCCACCCCCTGACCTCACCACGGAGGCAAGGGGTTAACTGGACTGCGGTCCAGGAATGTGGTTTACACCTTGTCATGTCATGAAAATGTATGTTCCCCTGTTTCATAATAATCCTGTATTTTAAAGATGTTTTAAAGTGCATTTCTGTATCTCCAGTTCTGGAGGTCGCAGAGAGTTGATATTTGGCCAATATGTGGAGTCACTGTAGGCATTAAAAACTGGCAAATTTCGACCCACTGAGCCCACCAGAATGGAACTTATTAATATGTGTAGATATTAAAGTGCATGTGTATGGTATTTTGGATCTGTTCTGAAAATGCAGACTCCATTTGCTATGCTAATAGGTCATGAAGGGCAGCCGGCTGATTGAGCCTAAGCACTGTGATCAAAAGTTAACTGCCCTGATTGTTTACACTAAGTACTAATCAACAGACCAAGTACTAATCAACAGACTCTGCCACTCTAATTGTTACCTGAGGGTGGAGAATCATCAAGCTGGAGTGGTTTGTAAGTGTTATGTCTACACCTACAAACAATGCAGAAACTTCATTTGGTAGAGTGGTCGTTGCCCCTGATTTAATTATGGGGCTACCCATAGAGTTCCAGTACACATGGGCTAAATAGCTGGGCGGCATGGGTTTATCTGTGTCTCCACGTTAGGGATTGGATACAGATGATAATTGTTCTCCAATAGTCTGTATTCAATGTTAAGAATAGGGTTACACAGGTATATAAACTGTGTCAACCCTACAGTTTTTAGTTGTGCTTCTGATTCCACCTGGAATGTCACCGGATTGCTGGAGAATTGCTAGCTGATACTTCTCCATCCCCCAACCCTAAGTAAGTGTTACCTTCTTGTCTGTTAATTGTACTATATTGCTGTGTTCACCTCTTTCAAGGAATAAATTATATTTTATTATATCTAAGCCTCGTTCAGTTCAACCTAGATATTTGGTGTTCATTATATCTTGTCATAAGCTACCGTGACATCCCCCTCCCCTCCCCCCAGCATCTTTCTGCTCCCCCTCCCCCCAGCATCTTACTGCTCCCCCTCTCCCGCCCAGCATCTTACTGCTCCCCCTCTCCCGCCCAGCATCTTACTGCTCCCCCTCTCCCCCCCAGCATCTTACTGCTCCCCCTCCCCCAGCATCTTACTGCTCCCCCTCCCCCCAGCATCTTACTGCTTCCCCTCCCACCAGCATCTTACTGCTTCCCCTCCCCCCAACATCTTACTGCTCTACCTCCCCCCAGCATATTACTGCTCCCCCTCCCCCAGCATATTACTGCTCCCCCTCCCCCCAGCATATTACTGCTCCCCCTCTCCTCCCCCAGCATCTTACTGCTCCCCCTCTCCTCCCCCCAGCATCTTATTGCTCCCCCTCTTCTCCCCCCAGCATCTTACTGCTCCCCTCTCCCCCACCAGCATCTTACTGCTCCCCCCTCTCCTCCCCCCAGCATCTCACTGCTCCCCCTCTCCTCCCCCCAGCATCTTACTGCTCCCCCTCTCCTCCCCCCAGCATCTTACTGCTCCCCCTCTCCCCCCCAGCATCTTACTGCTCCCCTCTCCTCCCCCCAGCATCTTACTGCTCCCCTCTCCTCCTGCATCTTACTGTTCCCCCTCTCCTCCCCCGGCATCTTACTGGTCCCCTCTCCTCCCCCCAGCATCTTACTGCTCCCCCTCTCCTCCCCCCAGCATCTTACTGCTCCCCCTTTCCTCCCCCCAGCATCTTACTGCTCCCCCTCTCCCCCGCATCTTACTGCTCCCCCCCGCATCTTAGTGCTCCCCCTCTCCTTCTCCCCAGCATCTTACTGCTCCCGCTCTCCTCCCCCCAGCATCTTACTGCTCCCCCTCTCCTCCCCCCGCATATTAGTGCTCCCCCTCTCCTCCCCCTGCATCTCACTGCTCCCCCTCTCCTCCCCCCACCAGCATTTTACTGCTCCCCCTCTCCTCCCCCCAGCATCTTACTGCTCCCCTTCTCCCCCCGTGTCTTACTGCTCCCCCCGCATCTTACTGCTCCTCCCAGCATCTTACTGCTCCCCCTCTCCTTCTCCCCAGCTTCTTACTGCTCCCGCTCTCCTCCCCCCAGCATCTTACTGCTCCCTCTCCTCCCCCCAGCATGTAAATGCTCCCCCTATCCTCTCCCCAGCATCTTATTGCTCCCTCTCTTCTCCCCCAGCATGTTACTGCTCCCCCTCTCCTCCCCCAGCATCTTCCTGCTCCACCTGTCCCCCCCAGCATCTTACTGCGCCACCTGTCCCCCCCAGCATCTTACTGCGCCCCCTCTCCCCCCCCAGCATCTTACTGCTCCCCCTCTCCTCCCCCCAGCATCTTACTGCTCCCCTCTACTCCCCCCCAGCATCTACAGAGGGGAACAGTAAGATACTCCCCCCCCAGCATCTACAGAGGGGAACAGTAAGTAGTAGCTTCCCCCCCCCCAAGCATCTTACTGCTCCCCCTCCCCCCCAGCATCTTACTGCTCCCCCCCAGCCTCTTACTGTTCCCCCTCTCCTCTCCCCCAGCATCTTACTGTTCCCTCTCCTCCCCCCCCAGCATCTTACTGTTCCCCCTCTCCTCCCCCCCAGCATCTTACTGTTCCCCCTCTCCTCCCCCCAGCATTTTACTGTTCCCCCTCTCCTCCCCCCCCAGCATCTTACTGTTCCCCTCTCCTCCCCCCAGAATCTTACTGTTCCCCCTCTCCTCCTCCCCAGCATCTTACTGCTCCCCCTCCCCAGCATCTTACTGCTCCCCCTCTCCTCCCCCAGCATCTTACTGCTCCCCCTCTCCCTCCCAGCATCTTACTGCTTCCCCTCCCCCCCTGCATCTTACTGCTCCCCCTCTCCCCCCCCAGCATCTTACTGCTCCACCTCTCCCCCCCAGCATCTTACTGCTCCCCTCTACTCCCCCCCCAGCATCTTACTGCTCCCCATCTCCTCCACCCAGCATCTTACTGCACCGCCTCTCCCCGCCCAGCATCTTACTACTCCCTCTCTCCTCCCCCCAGCATCTTACTGCTCCCCCTCTCCTCCACCCAGCATCTTACTGCTCCTCCTCTCCTCCACCCAGCATCTTACTGCTCCCCCTCTCCTCCACCAAGCATCTTACTGCTCCCACTCCCCTCCCCCCAGCATCTTACTGCTCCCCCTCCCCCAGCACCTTACTGCTCCCCTTCCCCTCCCCCCAGCATCTTACTGCTCCCCCTCTCCTCCCCCAGCATCTTACTGCTCCCCCTCTCCTCCAACCAGCACCTTACTGCTCCCCCCTCCCCCCAGCACCTTACTGCTCCCCCTCCCCTCCCCCAGCATCTTACTGCTCCCCCTCCCCTCAGCATCTTACTTCTCCCCCTCCCCTCCCCCCAGCATCTTACTGCTCCCCCTCCCCTCCCTCCAGCATCTTACTGCTCCCCTGTAGAGGGAGAGGGGGGTTGGCCCGGTATTAAAGGAGTTGCACCCCATATGGCCACCCCCTGACCTCACTAGGGAGGCAAGGGGTTAACTGGACTGCGGTCCAGGAATGTGGTTTACACCTTGTCATGTCATGAAAATGTATGTTCCCCTGTTCCCCTGTTTCATTATAATCCTGTATTTTAAAGATGTTTTAAAGTGCATTTCTGTATCTCCAGTTCTGGAGGTCGCAGAGAGTTGATATTTGGCCAATAGGTGGAGTCACTGTAGGTATTAAAAACTGCCACTCTAATTGTTACCTGAGGGTGGAGAATCATCAAACTGGAGTGGTTTGTAAGTGTTATGTCTACACCTACAAACAATGCAGAAACTTCATTTGGTAGAGTGGTCGTTGCCCCTGATTTAATTATGGGGCTACCCATAGAGTCCCAGTACACATGGGCTAAATAGCTGGGGGACATGGGTTAATCTGTGTCTCCAAGTTAGGGATTGGATACAGATGATAATTGTTCTCCAATAGTCTGTATTCAATGTTAAGAATAGGGTTACACAGGTATATAAACTGTGTCAACCCTACAGTTTTTAGTTGTGCTTCTGATTCCACCTGGAATGTCACCGGATTGCTGGAGAATTGCTAGCTGATACTTCTCCATCCCCCAACCCTAAGTAAGTGTTACCTTCTTGTCTGTTAATTGTACTATATTGCTGTGTTCACCTCTTTCAAGGAATAAATTATATTTTATTATATCTAAGCCTCGTTCAGTTCAACCTAGATATTTGGTGTTCATTATATCTTGTCATAAGCTACCGTGACATCCCCCTCCCCTCCCCCCAGCATCTTTCTGCTCCCCCTCCCCCCAGCATCTTACTGCTCCCCCTCTCCCGCCCAGCATCTTACTGCTCCCCCTCTCCCCCCCAGCATCTTACTGCTCCCCCTCCCCCAGCATCTTACTGCTCCCCCTCCCCCCAGCATCTTACTGCTTCCCCTCCCACCAGCATCTTACTGCTTCCCCTCCCCCCAACATCTTACTGCTCTCCCTCCCCCCAGCATATTACTGCTCCCCCTCCCCCAGCATATTACTGCTCCCCCTCCCCCCAGCATATTACTGCTCCCCCTCTCCTCCCCCAGCATCTTACTGCTCCCCCTCTCCTCCCCCCAGCATCTTATTGCTCCCCCTCTTCTCCCCCCAGCATCTTACTGCTCCCCCTCTCCCCCACCAGCATCTTACTGCTCCCCCTCTCCTCCCCCCAGCATCTCACTGCTCCCCCTCTCCTCCCCCCAGCATCTAACTGCTCCCCCTCTCCTCCCCCCAGCATCTTACTGCTCCCCCTCTCCCCCCCAGCATCTTACTGCTCCCCTCTCCTCCACCCCAGCATCTTACTGCTCCCCTCTCCTCCTGCATCTTACTGTTCCCCCTCTCCTCCCCGGCATCTTACTGGTCCCCTCTCCTCCCCCCAGCATCTTACTGCTCCCCCTCTCCTCCCCCCAGCATCTTACTGCTCCCCCTTTCCTCCCCCCAGCATCTTACTGCTCCCCCTCTCCCCCGCATCTTACTGCTCCCCCCGCATCTTAGTGCTCCCCCTCTCCTTCTCCCCAGCATCTTACTGCTCCCGCTCTCCTCCCCCCAGCATCTTACTGCTCCCCCTCTCCTCCCCCCGCATATTAGTGCTCCCCCTCTCCTCCCCCTGCATCTCACTGCTCCCCCTCTCCTCCCCCCACCAGCATTTTACTGCTCCCTCTCCTCCCCCCAGCATGTAAATGCTCCCCCTATCCTCTCCCCAGCATCTTATTGCTCCCTCTCTTCTCCCCCAGCATGTTACTGCTCCCCCTCTCCTCCCCCAGCATCTTCCTGCTCCCCCTCTCCCCCCCAGCATCTTACTGCGCCACCTGTCCCCCCCAGCATCTTACTGCGCCCCCTCTCCCCCCCAGCATCTTACTGCTCCCCCCAGCATCTTACTGCTCCCCTCTACTCCCCCCCAGCATCTACAGAGGGGAACAGTAAGATACTCCCCCCACAGCATCTACAGAGGGGAACAGTAAGCAGTAGCTTCCCCTCCCCCCAAGCATCTTACTGCTCCCCCTCCCCCCAGCATCTTACTGCTCCCCCCCAGCCTCTTACTGTTCCCCCTCTCCTCCCCCCCAGCATCTTACTGTTCCCTCTCCTCCCCCCCCCAGCATCTTACTGTTCCCCCTCTCCTCCCCCCCAGCATCTTACTGTTCCCCCTCTCCTCCCCCCAGCATTTTACTGTTCCCCCTCTCCTCCCCCCCAGCATCTTACTGTTCCCCTCTCCTCCCCCCAGCATCTTACTGTTCCCCCTCTCCTCCTCCCCAGCATCTTACTGCTCCCCCTCCCCAGCATCTTACTGCTCCCCCTCTCCTCCCCCAGCATCTTACTGCTCCCCCTCTCCCTCCCAGCATCTTACTGCTTCCCCTCCCCCCCCTGCATCTTACTGCTCCCCCTCTCCCCCCCCAGCATCTTACTGCTCCCCCTCTCCCCCCCAGCATCTTACTGCTCCCCTCTACTCCCCCCCAGCATCTTACTGCTCCCCATCTCCTCCACCCAGCATCTTACTGCACCGCCTCTCCCCGCCCAGCATCTTACTACTCCCTCTCTCCTCCCCCCAGCATCTTACTGCTCCCCCTCTCCTCCACCCAGCATCTTACTGCTCCTCCTCTCCTCCACCCAGCATCTTACTGCTCCCCCTCTCCTCCACCCAGCATCTTACTGCTCCCACTCCCCTCCCCCCAGCATCTTACTGCTCCCCCTCCCCCAGCACCTTACTGCTCCCCTTCCCCTCCCCCCAGCATCTTACTGCTCCCCCTCTCCTCCCCCAGCATCTTACTGCTCCCCCTCTCCTCCAACCAGCATCTTACTGCTCCCCCTCCCCCCAGCACCTTACTGCTCCCCCTCCCCTCCCCCAGCATCTTACTGCTCCCCCTCCCCTCAGCATCTTACTTCTCCCCCTCCCCTCCCCTCCCCCCAGCATCTTACTGCTCCCCCTCCCCTCCCTCCAGCATCTTACTGCTCCCCTGTAGAGGGAGAGGGGGGTTGGCCCGGTATTAAAGGGGTTGCACCCCATATGGCCACCCCCTGACCTCACTAGGGAGGCAAGGGGTTAACTGGACTGCGGTCCAGGAATGTGGTTTACACCTTGTCATGTCATGAAAATGTATGTTCCCCTGTTCCCCTGTTTCATTATAATCCTGTATTTTAAAGATGTTTTAAAGTGCATTTCTGTATCTCCAGTTCTGGAGGTCGCAGAGAGTTGATATTTGGCCAATAGGTGGAGTCACTGTAGGTATTAAAAACTGCCACTCTGATTGTTACCTGAGGGTGGAGAATCATCAAACTGGAGTGGTTTGTAAGTGTTATGTCTACACCTACAAACAATGCAGAAACTTCATTTGGTAGAGTGGTCGTTGCCCCTGATTTAATTATGGGGCTACCCATAGAGTCCCAGTACACATGGGCTAAATAGCTGGGGGACATGGGTTAATCTGTGTCTCCAAGTTAGGGATTGGATACAGATGATAATTGTTCTCCAATAGTCTGTATTCAATGTTAAGAATAGGGTTACACAGGTATATAAACTGTGTCAACCCTACAGTTTTTAGTTGTGCTTCTGATTCCACCTGGAATGTCACCGGATTGCTGGAGAATTGCTAGCTGATACTTCTCCATCCCCCAACCCTAAGTAAGTGTTACCTTCTTGTCTGTTAATTGTACTATATTGCTGTGTTCACCTTTTTCAAGGAATAAATTATATTTTATTATATCTAAGCCTCGTTCAGTTCAACCCAGATATTTGGTGTTCATTATATATTGTCATAAGCTACCGTGACATCCCCCTCCCCTCCCCGCAGCATCTTACTGCTCCCCCTCTCCCGCCCAGCATCTTACTGCTCCCCCTCTTCCCCCCAGCATCTTACTGCTCCCCCTCCCCCCAGCATCTTACTGCTTCCCCTCCCTCCAGCATCTTACTGCATCCCCTCCCCCAACATCTTACTGCTCTCCCTCCCCCCAGCATATTACTGCTCCCCCTCCCCCAGCATATTACTGCTCCCCCTCCCCCAGCATATTACTGCTCCCCCTCTCCTCCCCCAGCATCTTACTGCTCCCCCTCTCCTCCCCCTAGCATCTTATTGCTCCCCCTATTCTGAAGCCAGGGTCACGTTGGTGTGAATGGCTCCCGATAGCATTAACACAGTTCCCTTTTAAATCACTCCAAGTCCTGTAATATTTCCTCCACTTTATTGGGAAAAGGTAGCAGGGTACAGATGCTTGTGGATGGTGTGTATTGGTGATTATTAGTTAGGAACCGGTAAAAAGAGATGGCCTCACCAAGGGTTATAAACAGAGAAAGGTTCTTTACTCACTGTCTCCAGGGTTGAAAAGGAAGTGAGGTGCGGTGTGGGCAAAGGAATAGTCTAGGGGCAGACCATGTCTGAACAAACAGGAGGGGGGGCAGACTAGCCCATTCTGGTGAGGATCTCAGAGACTGCTGTAGCAGCTCACTGATGTCATGCTCGCAGGCAAGGAGTGCAACATTGTTGCAAGCCACGCAGGCACAGTATGTGTCTGCAGACTCCATGCAGCTGGGAATAAAATCTGACAGGCAGAAACTGCAAAGGAGAGAGGGGGGTGAGTCAGAAATGTGGCTCTTGTTCCATAACACTCCCCGTCTGGTATCTGTAGATACCACTATATGGCAAGCTATGTGGAACATATGTGCAATACATACAACATAACAATATACTGCAAAGGTCCATATTTCCATAGCAATGTGATACCGGCTGGTACCACTGGCATCAAAGTCCTTTGGCCAGGCCTTCCAATAAGGGAAGCCAGGTGGGTGCGCAGCTCTTGGTTAGCTTGACGCACCACAATGTCTCTTAAAAGTCCACGGCACTCTTGGTCGCGCAGGTATCTTTGGATACTATTGTCTCTATTGTCCTTAGTGTTTATTTGTAATTCCTTGCATGCTCCAACGAAATTGGTACCACAATCGGAGCGTATTTGTTTAACTGGTCCTCTGACTGCAAAGAACCTTCTGAGGGCATTTATGAAGCTTGAAGCATCCATAGATTCTATAACCTCGATGTGTATAGCTCGTGTACTCATGCAGGTGAAGAGTACCGCCCATCGTTTGCTGTTTGCTAGCCCGCCTCTAGTTCTACGTGAGATGACCATCCAGGGCCCAAATACATCGAGTCCTACATAGGTAAAGGGGGGTTCTGTGTTAAGTCTGTCGACAGGTAGATCCGCCATCCTTTGGTCTTGGCTTTTGCCTCTCAGCATTCGGCACCTAACACATTTGTGGAGGTTACTGGCCACGCACCTTTTCATGCCAACGACCCAAATGCCCGCCGCCCTAATGGCGCCTTCGGTGAAGTGTCGTCCCTGATGCATGACTTGTTCGTGGTAGTGGCGCACCAACAAAGTGGCGATGTGATGCCGGCCAGGGATGATAAGAGGGTTGCTTTCCTCCCTGCTCAGTTGGGACTTATTGAGGCGGCCTCCTACTCTCATGAGGCCGTCTTTGTCGATGAAGGGATTCAACTTCCAAAGTGGACTGTTTTCGTTAACACTCTTCTTTCCGCGAATGCATTTGATCTCTTCCGCATATGTTTCTCTTTGAACATGACTGAGAACAGTTTCCTTAGCCTTTGTAATTTCCTCTACGGTGCGCAGCTCTTTGCAGATGTGCCAGCCGTGGCAGCCGGTAGTTTTACCATCTGGTGTCTGGCGGAAGGAGGAGGCTATATGCCCGAGATGGGCTACTGTTCGCAGAAGGGCCGTCCACTTTGAGAAGCGTTGGAATCGATGTGATCCGAATGCGTTTTTGTGCGATACATTGGTGAGTACCACGGATACTTGTAGGGGCCTTATCTCCGTATCCTTTTCGGGATCCACGAGTTCAAAATCGTCAACCGGGGTTGGTAGCGTTTCCGCAGGCTGCGCAAGAAACATTGGTCCTGTGAGCCACGACGTATTCTGCAGTTGAGATGCGGGTACTGATCTGGTGGCGTGATCTGCGGGATTTTGCTCTGTGGGCACGTGGTGCCATTGTTCTGGTTGGGTTGACTTCCTGATTCTTTCTACACGGTTAGCTACGTATACGTAGAATCTCCTTTTCTTATTGTAGATGTATCCCAGTACCACCTTGCTATCTGTGTAGAGTTTGACGGCATCTGGTTTGCTGTCCATCTCATTCTCGATAAGCTCCGCCAGTTCTACTGCTAACACTGCACCACACAGCTCGAGTCTGGGTATAGTATGGTCAGGTTGTGGCGCCAGCTTAGCTTTGCCAAGGATGAACCTGATGTGGCAACTTCCATCCACGTCCGTGGTTTTTAGGTAGGCCACCGCTGCTATAGCTTTGGTGGAGGCATCTGAGAACACGCAAAGCTCTTTGCTGTGTGCGGCGGTGAGAGATATAGGTGAATAGGGGCGTGGGATTTGAAGTTGCTCGAGGGCCTTCAAGGAGTGTTTCCACGTTTCCCACTCTTTCCGTTTTTCTGGAGGTAGTGGGGTGTCCCATTCCTGTTTTTCGAAGGACATTTCTCTGAGGAGGGACTTCCCTTGTATAGTGACAGGAGCCACGAATCCTAGCGGGTCGTAGAGACTGTTAACGGTGGACAGGACTCCGCGACGTGTGAAGGGTTTTTCTTCGATGGCTACCTGGAACGTAAAGGTGTCTGTTTTAAGATTCCAGCTTATCCCCAGGCTCCGCTGTATGGGAGGCGTATCGGTCCCCAGATCCAAATTCTTTAGATCGTTTGCTTGATCATCTGCGTGGAACGCCTTCATCACTGTGGCACTGTTGGAAGCTATTTTGTGCAACCTTAGGTTAGCCTTCGCTAACATCTTTTGTGTCCTCTTGAGTAGATCTACGGCTTCTTCTTCGGTGGGAACTGATTTTAATCCGTCGTCCACATAGAAGTCTCTTTCGACGAAGCTCCTGGCGTCTTTTCCGAACTCTGCTTCTCCGTCTTGGGCCGTTCTTCTGAGGCCGTAGGCTGCCACTGCAGGTGATGGGCTGTTCCCGAAGACATGTACTTTCATGCGGTACTCCGTGATTTCTTTTTCTATGTCGTCATCTTGGTACCACAGGAATCTTAGGTAGTTACGGTTGTCTTCTCGCACAAGGAAGCAGTGGAACATCTGTTGAATGTCTGCGGTTACGGCGATAGGTTCCTTGCGGAAGCGGATCAGCACTCCCAGAAGACTGTTCGTCAGATCCGGCCCGGTGAGGAGAACATCGTTTAGGGAGACTCCCTGATGCTGAGCGCTGGAGTCGAATACCACTCGGATTTGGCCAGGTTTCTGGGGGTGGTAGACGCCAAATGACGGGAGGTACCAGCATTCTTCGCCTTCTTTCAGTGGGGGCGCCAACTCTGCATGGCCACTGTGGAAGATTTTTTGCATGAAGGCCACAAAGTGTTCCTTGGTCTCCGGTTTCCTTTGTAGGTTGCGGCGGAGCGAAGCGAGCCTAGACATAGCATGGTCTCTGTTGTTTGGGAGGCGTCTTCTTGGTGAACGGAAAGGTAGTGGGGCCACCCAACTGCCCAATTCGTCCTTGAAGAGCTCCTTATCCATTAACCTCAAGAATTCTTTGTCTTCCATTGATGGCGCCTGTTTGTCGTCGTCCTTTGTTGTCTGGAACACTGTACTCCCTAGGTTGTTGGGGTATTTTCTTGTCACAGGCGCGTCTCCATAGTTCCTTTTGGTCTCGAGCTTCTCGTGGACCTGAAAGTGGTTCGGACAAGGTTTGAAGTGGGATATACGACCGTTCTCCAACAAGTTCGTTCGTAGGGCGCCTATGTTGTCGGGTCCTCGTATCCTGTCTATGCATACTTCTCCCACTACCACCCATCCTAGATCGAGCCTTTGAGCGCTTGGGCCGTTGTGGTCCCCATTTCGCTGTTCGCGGATCTTGTGTGCTCTCATGATGTCTCTGCCAAGTAGCAGCAGGATCTGGGCATCTTCGTCTAGTGGTGGGATATGATCGGCAATGGTTTTTAGATGGGGATGGTGTCGCGCCACGTCTGGCGTGGGGATCTCAGTCCTATCTTCTGCCATGTGATTGCACTCGATGAGTGTGGGAAGGGACATGCTCACTTTGCCGTCTATTGAGCATATGGTGTAGCCATTCACTCTTCTCCCTGTAGTCTCCATTCGCCCTGCGCACGTTCTGAGAGTGTAAGGAGAAGTACTGTCTTGTATGTTGAACATATCGAAGAATTCTGACCTGACCAGCGATCGGTTGCTCTGGTCGTCGATGATTGCATACATCCATTTGGCTCTTTGGGGTTGTCCCTCTGGGTGCACTGCTACCAGACATATTTTAGAGCAAGATCTACCGTCGTTTCCTTCTCCGCATACTTCTGTGCATTTGGATGCTACTGACGTCGGGGGGGGTGTGTCTCCCACTTCTTCCTCCCCGCCCTGCTTTGTCGGAGGGTTAGGGGCCTTGCTTGCTTTGGGCTTCATAGCTACCGGGTGTAGAGCGGCTATGTGCCTGTCGCTATCGCACTCTGTGCATTTCATAGCTTCTTTGCAGTCCTTGAATAAATGAGTTGTGGAAGCACAACATTTGAAACAGGCTCCCCATTCCCTGAGTAGGTTCTTTCGCTCCTCTATGGGTTTCATCCTGAATCCGAAGCACTTGTTAAGTGGATGCGGCTTTTTGTGGATAGGGCATTCTTTGTTAAGGTCCCTTGGTTTTTTGTCCCTGTCAGCCGTCTGGCTGGGACTCGCGTGGGTCGTAGGGGGCACGTCCGTCCTGTGGACCGAGATGGGTGTTCTGGAGTCCTTGTACCTTACTGTTGACCTTTCGTTCCTCGGGTGGCTGGCGCTGGATGTGGTTTGCGCCCCTAAGATGAAGCTGGGGTCGTTTCTTGTCTTTGCCGCTTCGCAGATGAAGCTCACGAAGAATGAGAATGGGGGGAAGACAACCTGCTTCTCCCTTTTGTATTTGGAACCTTGTGAAAGCCACCTTTCTTGGAGGTTGAAGGGTAGCTTCTCCAGGATGGGTCTCACTCCACGAGCTGAATCTAGGGCGTTGAGACCTATTAAGGAATGGTCTTTCCTTGCGAACTCCAGTTCTTGCAGCAGGTCTCCAAGATCTCGTAACTTCGAGTAGTCTTTATTCGTGATCTTGGGGAAGCTCTCGATTCTTTTGAAGAGTGAATCCTCGACTGCTTCAGGGCTGCCATAGGTCTCTTCTAGCCTTTCCCACACTAGGTCCAGACCTACTTGGGGTTGATGTGCATTTGCCGTCCGAAGTCTCTGCGCTTGCTCCCTGGATACGTTCCCCAAGAACTTAACTAACAGGTTGAGCTCTTCCCTTGCTGAGAAGTCCAAGCTGTCGATTGCGTCTTTGAACGTGAACTTCCACGTCCGGTAGTTCTCAGGGCGGTCGTCGAAGCTGATGAGTCCTGCGTGCACCAAGTCGCGCCGGATCATGTACTTGGCTATGTCTGTCAGACCTGAGACGTCGGCGCGTTTGCCCCGTTCTGAGGTAGTTGCTGGGACGGTCTGTGCGGTCGCCTCTTCCTTGGCGTGGACGCGTGATGGCTGCTGGCCAGTGTGAGGGGCTGTTTTCTCCCGCGTGGGTGTACCTGGATTACGAGCCTGTGGTGGTGCATCCGTGTGCGCTCTGGCGTGTGGATCACTGTTGCGGCTGTGGCTATCCCAGGCAGCGTGTGCCATTGACGGAGCAGCGTCTTCTCCTCGTGGTCCTAGCGAGTCTTCGTTGTCTGTGGTGTCGCTCCCTCCGTGTTGAGATGGTGCGCTGGTGTTTACACTGAAGAGGCTCCTTACGTAGTCTTCAGTGCGTTGGGCTGGATCCTCTGAGGCTATCCGTCTGTACGGTTGCTCCCCGCCGTCCTGTCTCGCAGCTGCTTCTAGGACTTCGGCTTGGGCTATGGCGGCAGCGGCGTCCTCTTCTTTGCTTAGAGCCTCTAGATCCGCGTCTAATTCGGCCTTTCTATGCGCAGCGGCAGCGGCGGCAGTAGCAGCGGCGGCGGCATTGGCAGCGGAGGCGGCCTGCTCCTCCTCTTCTATGCGCGCCTTTTCTGCCCTTACGGCTGCCTCTCTCCGACCATATTCGGCCCTGGCACGTGCGGCCTCTGCTGTGGCTCGCGCCTTGGTAGCACTCGCGCTTGCGCTAGACGCGTGAGATTGCACTGATCTTGCTGACCTTGATGAGTGTCTGGATATGCTTGAGCGCTGCGATGCAGTTTCCAGCAAAAGGTCTTTTCTCTGGTCTTCGGCCTCAGTAATAGTGGTCTGCACGAAGCCGTCACGCTCCAGGTCAGTTGCCTCCTGCTGGTCGCGTTCGCTGAGGCTTTCCTCTGTGTTAATTCTTTTTAGGTAGGCGAGATATGTTTGTGACAGCATTTGGTAACGTTTGTGACTTGACCTCAATTGGGCTATAGCTTGCCTAATTTGTTTCTCCTGATCACTAGTGCTTGCAACGTTACATATTTCACGACCAGTGTCCTCCCAGGCCTTCTCTAACCTTTCGCGGTGTGCTTCAATGTCGCTCTCATATTTTTCGCGGGCCTTTTGTGTCAGTGTGACTGTCCGTTTAGGCCTTGCGCCTGCCTGCGCCTGTTGCAGATGCGCAGCGGTCTCTGTGTCTGAGAGATCGCTTTCCTGCGTGATGTCTGGTGAGGCTCTGAGTTCTGCCATGCTGTAGGTGTGTGTAGGCCTTTGCCAGTGCGTGTGGCGTGCGGTCTTTTACCTTGTCAGCGATGGGCGTCTGTCTCAGATGATGCCGAGCGGTGTCCTGCGGCGTGCAGCGTTGGGGTAGCTGTACTTACAGATGTCCGTTGGCTCCTCACTGTGGGGCTGAGCAGCGGGTGGACTCAGACAGAGAAAAAGGCAATTAGGTATTGTGAGAGAAGCACTGTTAGTTGCAAGGCTGTGTGCAGTTTGCTGTATAAAGCTTGCTGCCCTGTCTGGCAGAGTGAAGCTGCTGCTTGTCCTGGGGTGCAGGGACTATTCTGTATAGCATAGAGTCTTTGAGTAGTAGCTGCTGTGTGATTCCTTTGTGTAGTATTAGCAAAGTAAGGCTGCTCACTGTCTTTGCATAAAGCTGTGGTAGTTTGCTGTGTAGAGGCTTGTGGCTCTGTGTAGCGGCGTGCTTGTGCAATGTGGTGAGAGACTGCTGTTTATTTATTTGCTACGTAAGCTGCTCGCTTGTATCTTTAGCATAAAGGCTGTGGGTAGCAGCTCCTCTGTGTGTATTTCCCAAGGCACACGGTCCTCTTTTTACTATTCTGAAGCCAGGGTCACGTTGGTATGAATGGCTCCCGATAGCATTAACACAGTTCCCTTTTA
>NC_134483.1:550525563-550580563 GCF_040206685.1 Ascaphus truei
TATATACATCCCCCTCTCTCTTCCCATGTGTAGGATGATATTGCTGTGAAATACAAGTACAATATATATCAGTAACTGCAGAGGTCACCACGGAGTGAGACACTTCCACACGGACCAGAGCCCATTCTTGGAGCATCTGACTAACTCACTGATCATGAACAAGGATGAAAAACAGATGACTGAGATGATCTTGGATCACACCCTGGAGATTATCTACCTGCTGACCGGAGAGGTGAGAGCTGCTGGTGACTGTCAAAATGACACCACTCTTATCTCTTTAACTACAACCAGGACCGGTCTCTGTTGGTAACATGTCTTCGTCTTCTGTTAATCTGTCTTTTGGTTTTACCTCAGGGGTCTGTCCTGGGACCTCTCCTATGTCTCTTTCTACACATTATCACTTAGTGACCTCATTAACTCTTTTGACCTTGGGTATCATCTCTATGCATATCATATGCAGATATATATTCACCCCTTCCCTAACACCTGCAATCCAGTCCCAAGTCTCAGATTGCCTCCTACACATTATCTTCTCGTGGATGGTCCTCCACCACCTAAAATGTAATGTTTAAAAATGAGAACCTCATATTTCCTCCACAACCTGAACCTAATATCCCCTTTTTCCATCACCGTAAATATATTGCTTCGGAGTGACATTTGACGCCTCCCTTTCCTTCTCCATTCACGGTATGACTAAAATGTTTCTCTTCTTCCTGTGTAATGTTGCCTAGATCTGTACTTTCCTCTGTCAATCTTTTACTACTAGTGTCCTCTCCCGCCTGGATTACTGTAGCATACTGCTAACTGGCCTCCCTGCCGCACAACTCTCTCCTTTGCAATATATCCAAACTTCTGCTGCCAGAATAATTCCCCTTTCTTCCAAAACAGTCTCTGCTCATCTTCTCCCTAAATCCCTCTCCTGGCTTCCCATCAAATTTCAGATCACATACAAAGTTCTCCTCTTTAACTTCAAGGCTCTTCGCTCATCTGCTCCTCCATACATATTGGCTTTGATCTCTCATTATGCATCTGCTCGTCTCCTGCGCTCTAACGATTTACTGTCTCCTCTCCACCCCTTTCACCTCTACTGCTCTCTCTCTCCTTAAAACCTTTTCCCTCATTGCCCCTTACCTATACACTCAGTATACGCCAAGCACCTTCTCTTCCCTGCTTTAAGTCAAACCTTAAAACTCACCTCTTAAATGAAGCATTTCAATACCCTAGACTCATGGCTACTGTCCCACACCCACAGTCACACCTACCAACAATTGTGGCCAAGCACTGCCATCTACTGCACTTATTCCCTCACCTGCTGTCTGTGTAAGTCTCCAAACATTCCAATTAGATTGTAAGATTCTGGGCCCACCACCTATAAAATTATATGTATGTATTGTGCCTGTGTTACATTATTCTGTAATAGCTACTGAATATAATTTCTATTTATACTATGACTCTCTTCTATTGAAATCAACCCAAACCCTCCCTTTCCAGCTCTGTCCCATACCCCTTTCTCCTTCTCTGTCGCCCATATAAATATTTGCAGTCTGCTGGCCAAACTCGATGAGCTAAGGGCATGGTGCCTTTTGCATAAGCCCCAAACCGTTATTCTCACTGAAACATGGCTAAATCCTACAACCCTTGATGCACCTATCTCCGTTCATACATTTTCTTGGCACAATTTCCTCTCTGAATGGGAAGAAAGAGCTGTTAGTTCTAGGTGATTTTATTCTAAATTGTGTTGTTTTTAGGGTAAAGCCAATCTAGACACAACATAAGTCACTAAACCTAACCCAGCTAATCTCCCAAACTACACGCACAACCCTAAAATCTCACAACCGGTCCTTGCTAGACTGGATTCTATCCTCTTGTCCCAACAGAATCCAATCCTCTGGTTTCTTACCTGATATTTTCAGTGACCATACAATAGTGTTCTGTGTAAGGAAAAGCAGACCACAAAGTTGAGACCTAAAGTTCTTCTCACTAGAACATTTAGAACCTTTAACCCACAATTTCTGGCTGATCTCACCAACTGCCCTTGGTACAGAATCAACCTGATACCCGACTCTGCGCTGGTTTATTTCCAATCAGAGTTCTTAAATCTCTGTGATATCCATACTCCGCTACGCAGAACAAGAGTACAGGGCCCCACCTACCCTGGGTTATAACCAACCTTATTGTGTTTTAGGGATGCCTTGTGGAATAGATACAAAGTAACTGTCACTTCCAAGGATCTCTAATAACTACAGATGCCTGTGGAATAGATGCACAAGGCAAACAGGACTAGCAAACGCCCAATATTACTCTTGATAATCTTCACCAAAATAGATCAAATCCAGCAAACTTCTGGAAGGTTACCAGCAATGTATTCCAGCCATCAACAACTATCTTCTGTCATAAAGGATTATACTACACTGACATTGCAAACGCATTGAATGAATACTTTGTGGGGTGCGCTACTTCCCTGCTATCAAAGTGCAACCATAATTACAATCATATAGCTCAACCTGGGAAAACCCCTATATCTTCACCCCCTCCCAACACTGCTCACAATTTTCAATTTGTCCCAGTATCTGAAGAGGGGCTGACACAGGCGCTCCTAACATTAAAACTAAACAGTTAGTGTGGGCGTGACCTACTGCAATCAAAGTTCCTATGACGCATAGTGCCCCAGTCATTGCCATACCAATTACCTCCTTAATCAACTCTATTTTGTCTTCAGGTCATATCCCACAGACCTGGAAATCTGCCAGGGTTGTCCCAATCTTCAAAAGTGGGGGCAAAAACATCGTCTCCAATGTGACGGTAGGGGTAGCCGGCCTTCATAATAAAGGTGAAGCCTGGCTGGCTGCACCTAAAAACCTTGTGTAATGGGCTATGAGTGTCAGTGTCACGATGGACACAACTATTATATTTTGGGTTTAGATTGAGCATACAAGCTGAGCAAAATAAATTGTCATTTATTTCCTTACTAGACAGACACACGACAACCTTAGAATACACTTAATAAAAACACTTACTGAACAGAGAAACGGGATAGAATGTCCAGAAAGGTGCAAAGCACCAGAATATTGTCCTTTAAAATGTAGTCCTTTTGAAAAGGCGCAAATTGTCAACCGAATCCTTCTGTGAGAGTGCAAAGTCTTTCCTTGTCTGTTGGGGTCTGATAGATAACCCCCAGCAATCACAGAGTCCTGACGCAGAGTTCTGTTCTTGGTTCCGATGTGATAAGACTCTTTGCGTTCCAGGATTGTGCTGCTGCTCTTGTCCGCCATTAGAAGCGTGATGGAAGTCCGCTCACATTGTAGAATGGAAAACGAAAGACAACGGGGATAGCTTGGGCAGCATGTATATAGGGTTTTGAAGCCTATCTCCAACATGCCCACCCAATCCCCCTCGTGGGAATTTTCTCATTCCCCAATACTCAACTTGCCCACAGTTTGCAGAGTGGGCACTCTAGGGATTTCCTGCTAACACAGCGCCTGTGCGACATTGCTACCTGGCCTGCTTAGCATATGTGTACTCCCCTTTTCTACCTGGCGTCTTCTTGGCTGGGGAGGGGGACTCAGGGTGTGAGCTAGTCCAGATGGCTAACAGGATTTCCTATTTAGCAACCATCCTGGCTAATTCACACGTCCTGACTCTGAGGCTTTCATATGCAACACTTCCCTAGACTCACAGGCATTGGCCCAGCAGGTGGTCTATGAAGCTTGCATAGGAAAGTGACCCAGCTGATAGGTGTCAAAACATTTGGTGGCTAGTTGAGTATCAAAGGCAGATAGAAAAAAGGCATCCTGCCTGTCCTTTTAAATCTGTAACTAAAATCCACATTCTTAAAAATATGTGTTCCCCTTATCCCACACCTATAATTTTGATATGTGTGTGGTTGGGATGTTACACAGGGGCTGCACACAACATTTCAGGTTTTTAACCCTTCACGTTCCCGAGTTATAGCTTCTTGACTGGCAATGCTGCTCTATGGGTTTTTCCCGTCAATTAACTTGCGGTTACGGGATTCCCACATCACTTGACCGGGTTCTCACGTCAATTGGTATACCTTTATACTAAGCTAAACATCAAAGAGAACCTAGTACAGCTGGCCAATTAAAACCTAAACCAATGGAACTGCTGCTCATACTAATTACAAAGTACTAAGCTGCAAGTACACCGCTTCTCTCAATAAGGTTACCTAATTAGTAGTCACAGAACATGTTTATACAATGTTATTAAAATACACACAGAAAAAATGAAAGGAACCTTTAATACACACAATAATGAACTATTAAAAATAATAGTATATGTACTATGCTTATGAAAATGTGCTATACACCCATAGTACTTGCCATGGAGTGCTCTAAACCTCTATGATGGTAAAGATGTCACCTATAGAATATAGTGTCACACAGCTCCACACTGAGAAACACTCCCTGGTAAGCTATGTGCAGACGTCTCTGTTGTGCACTCCTAATAGCTGCTCCAAAAGAATGGCATATATACTACCCTTGATGGTGGTTAATTACAGCCGTAAATAATCTCCGATCATATAGCAATCTGTGTGTTGCCATACATTTCCTTCCTAGCACGCTCCCCATATCACATGAGATGTCTGGATATCTTTGCTGATGATACTAAATTGTGTAAGGTAGTAGAATCAGAGCAGGATGACATTTCTCTCCAGAAGGACTTGGAGAGACTGGAAACGTAGGCAGGTAAATGGCAGATGAGGTTTAATACAGATACATGTAAGGTTATGCATTTAGGATGCAAGAATAAACTGGCGATTTACACATTAAATGGGGATAAATTGGGGGAATCCTTGATGGAGAAGGATTTAGGAGTGCTTGTAGATAGCAGGTGTAGCAATAGTGCCCAAAGTCATGCAGTAGCTGCAAAGAAAAACACGATCTTATCTTGCATTAAACGGGCAATGGATGGAAGGGAAGTAAACATAATTATGCCCCTTTACAAAGCATTAGTAAGACCAGACCTTGAATATGGAGTACAATTTTGGGCACCAATCCTAAGAAAAGACATTATGGAACTAGAGAGAGTGCAGAGAAGAGCCACCAAATTAATAAAGGGGATGGACATTCTAACTTATGAGGAGAGGCTAGCTAAATTAGATTTATTTACATTAGAAAAGAGGCGTCTAAGAGGGGATATGATAACTATATACAAATATATTCAGGGAACAAGAGAGAGTGCAGAGAAGAGCCACCAAATTAATAAAGGGGATGGACATTCTAACTTATGAGGAGAGGCTAGCTAAATTAGATTTATTTATTAGAAAAGAGGCGTCTAAGAGGGGATATGATAACTATACAAATATATTTGGGGACAGTACAAGGAGCTTTGAAATTAACTATTCATCCCACGGGCAGTACAATGGACTCGGGTCCATCCCTTTAGGTTGGAAGAAAGGAGATTTCACCAGCAACTAAGGAAAGGGTTCTTTACAGTAAGGGCAGTTACAATGTGGGATTCATTACCCATGGAGACTGTGATGGCAGATACAATAAATTTGTTCAAAAAAAGGTTGGACATCTTTTTAGATGGGAAAGGTATACAGGGATATACCAAATAAGTATATATGGGAAGGATGCTGATCCAGGGATTAATCCGATTGGCAATTCTTGGAGTCAGGAAGGAATTAATTTTTCCCCTTAATGGGGTTTTTTGTTTCCTTCCCCTGGATCAATAAGTAAGTATAGATATAGGATACAGTATCTGTTGTCTACATTTAGCATAGGTTGAACTTGATGGACGTACGTCTTTTTTCAACCTCATCTACTATGTAACTGGGTTCATTTGCACATTTCACTGTATATATTTTTATCATTTTGAACCACAAGCACTTTTTGGTTCAGTTTTGCAAGTTGCGGTTTGGGGAAACCGCTGGTGTTCAGCTTGATCTTATCACTATATCTGTTGCGCTTTATTCTTTGTTTCACTGTCCCCTCTGAGTTTATATGCTAGGGATGTCCTGTGTGGTTAGGGTTCCTCATAGGAAATAGCTGCAGGACCGGGACTTTGGGAACAGGAGTTTAAGGGTAGATTTTGGGACGCAAATAAGGTTAAAAACCATGTAAGGGGTTGCTGACCGGTTATACCGGAGGTACTGTTATTTTATGATTTGCGGGTTCGCGTCTGTACGTAAAGACGCTGTGTGTGTGGAGTGTTAATGCGACTCTATGTAAGATCTTTGCCGGCCAGCAAGTTCTACAATTGGGTTTTAAAACACAATGCAGGAGCCTGTTTTACACCTTGTTGTGGAGCCCAGGTTTAGGTTACAAGTTTTCAATGTATTTGGATGGGTAACCATTACTATGCAGCCAGCCCTGGTAATGTAATTAGCCGGGGGGTCAGCATGGCAATGGCGGATCAAAGGAATGGATGGGCTAGGTGTTGGGACATCTGGCTGGTGGGAAGGGCAGAGGACCAGGTCTGTGGATGGGCTCTTAGCGGGTGAGACCCTTTGTTCTAGCCAGACTCTGTGGAGCCAGCCCAGTGGGCAGTAATGGGCTGGCCAAGGAAAGCCGTTGCCGAGTTAGAGCTCGTCGACGCGATTTCCATTGGCAAGTTCATATTTCCTGCCTTTCTGGCAACCTGAGCCTAAGCACGCCCCCACCTTTGATTGGGTAAAGCCAGGCGAGCCCCTGGCTCGTGATTGGCTGTTAGGGACAAACCCCCTCTCTGATTTTTCGCCAGTCCGGCTTCCATGTTGGACATAGGACAGCGAGGTCTATGTAAGGAGACTGTCCGACCAGAGATCCAGAGCAACCTAGGGCTTGATCCTGTAAAGCGATGGCGGGCACTTTTTTGAAAGTGCTTTAGTTCAAATAACAAAGCACTCAGCACGGAGTTGCCAGAGAAGCCTGGGCGAGCTGAAGGTAAGTCCTTTAATTCACGGCCAAGTTCCCAGGAAGGTTTTATGTTGTCCCCGGCTTCCTCCAGTGATGCGACCAGTGGGGCTCGACATAGAAGCCCGGCCAAGTGGAGGAGAGGCGCAGGGAGCAAGTTCTCACGTCCAAGTTCTCAAGACCATGTTCTGAGAATTGGATGGAACTTAAACCAGCGGGGAGAGTGCGGTGACTCACGAAAAGAGTACTGTGTGTTCCTGGACGTGGAGCTGATAGGGTAAGCCTACCTGAAGCAGGCGCCCTGCACCTAGTTGAGGCTAGTGACTCCCCCCCAGACCCCCAATTGGTATGCAGTTACTGTACTTTGTGCATTTCTTGTATAATGTTGTCCTGCCTAGTGAATTGATCCCGGTAAGGTATAAAAGTGTTAAAAGTGCTCGTCTCCTGTGACATCCGACTACAGGCCAATCTCTCTTCTCCCAATACTATCCAAAGTCATGGGGAAATGTGTCTACTCCTAATAAAGCATTTACTATAGCAGGACACAATTTCCTTAGCAACTCCAATCTGGATCTCGCCCCAAACACTCCATGGTAACTACGCTCTTAAAGGTTTGCCATGGGATCCAGTGTGGAATGGAACGGGGACAACTTACTGGTGTAATATTCCTAGATTTAGTGAAGGCTTTTGATACTGTTGATCATGTTATCTTGTTAAACAAGCTTCAGTGCTCTGGAACAGGGGAACATGCGTCAAACTGTAAGTGTGTGGGGTCTCGGCAGTGAAAAATCACAGAAAGCAAGTAGCTTGAATAAAAAATAACTTGTAATTATTAAAGCGTATCAGTAATGATGAACATAGATACGACATGAGAGATTTATCACAAGATCAGAGGTATTCCTGTAACCATAGTCTGGGAAAAGGTATTTAAGGAAGAAAGGGGCGGTATCAATATTCCTGGATTAATAGAATAAACTAGCCACTGTCTGTATGAGATATCCAAGTAATGAGCTACATGGTTTAAAAGCATATCTATGTAAGGCACAGAGTGACACTCTAAAGCCACATGTGGCACAAAGCAAGAGTCACTACGTGAAGTAAAGTATCCTGTAAGTGTATAAGACACAAACAATACAATGGGGCACAAAATACAGCACGGAAGATACTTACCCAACTGAATTTGTTCAATCACGAATAAGTGGGAAACAATGTCCACCAGTCAGCGTGGTGCAGGGGGCCCATTTCCACATGAAACGAGACCCGTGGTACTTCCTGAGTATGCGTGGTAGAGGAAAAGTCTGTTTGCTCCAAAAGCCAGTCCTCCTATTTAGGATCAGTCCTTCCACCAGGAAGATGGTTGAGCATAAACCTTGTGATGTTTGCTGATCACAAACAATCTGCCGGGTTTCACCTTGCCTCATTTGCATTTGACTTCGCTGCTGCCTCCTATCTTCGATCCCGGATTACTCTCGACTATTCTGCTCTCTCCTACCCATGACCCGGCTACAGTGACCCCTATGATCCATATCTTTCCAACCCTCGACCTCGGCTTGCTTCTTACAATCCAACATTCTCCTACCTTGACCCGGCTATCCACTACTACAAACCTGCTAACCGGATGTGACCTCGCGTCTCATGGTTGGTGTTTTCTAATCCCGACCTCGGCCTCACGGTCATGTCCGGATTGTGGCGAGCATCCGTTACAGTGTAAAATGCACGTCTCTAATTGCAATAGGTATGAGACTGACGAAGTCTCGTGCTCGTGCTCCGTTCCTGTGTGCCCCAGGATGTGACTCTGCAGAAGGGGAGCTCCGGCGGTACTCCTTAAGTAGGCGACTTGATATCAGTCCGCGCCGACTTGTCTACGGCAGCCTCATCTGGACCTGTCGTTGCCATGGAAACTCATGTCAAGTCCTGTCGGTCAAGGTTGAGAAGTACACTCGTATCTCTCCTTGCAGACCCGATTGTGTAGCAGGGGACAGAGGTATATCCCTCTGAGGTCCTAACGGATGCGCACTCATTCAAACATCCGTGTGTAGAGAGTGAAAGAAGAGATAACATGTTCAGTATTATATAGATTATCACATGGATGCATTGTGCCTGTGCTACATTATTCTGTAATAGCCTCAGAATATCACAAGTCCTGTAATTATTACATATTATGTGTAATGTGATATTTGTACAATCCATGATCTTTGTGCTCATATTGGCACAGTGGGGTCAGTGAGTGTGGTGCAGTAAAGTCAGTGATACAATAGACAGAATTGGTGGGGAGGACACTGAATAGATTACGTGAGTATAGAGCTGGTGACACGAGATTTGTCCCTCTCACTGATAAGCAGCAAATCTGCAGGAATATGACACATACCCACGTGTGTCTCTTGGTCTGCACAGGGATATTTATTACTGTCTCTCTATATGTAGGATTATATAGTTGTGAAGAAGCATGGTGACCGTATCACAGACAGCAGCAGTCCCTGTGTGCCAGAAGGATTCTGCAGGTCCCAGAGACCCGACATGGAGCATCCAACTAACTCCCTGATACATGAGAGAAGCAATGACAAGAAGCTGATGTCTGAGAAGATCCTGGAACTCACCAACAAGATCATTCACTTGCTGACCGGAGAGGTGAGGGCTGCTGGGCACTGTTACATTTTACTGTCTTTATGTCTTCATTCAGCCTGGTCTTGTACAAACTTTGTTCTACTGTATGTATCTGTATTTTCCTCTCTCCCTTGCTCACCTGGCTTTTCATAAGTATAAAGATTCTTACAGGACCAGTTATTATATCTGGATACTGAGTGGGGGATTCTCTGTGTTTCAGGTGCCTATAAAGTGTGATGATGTTGCTGTCTATTTCTCCATGGAGGAATGGGAGTATTTAGAAGGACACAGGGGGTCTTACAAGGATGTGATGGAGAATCTCCAGAAACTCAGCTCACTGGGTAAGAGGAGGTTTCTCTCATTGTAATAGGGATGTCAGTCCTGTGGGGATCCAGCAAACAGGAGCTCAGTTTACAAATTGTATCCTGTTATCGATTATTTACACTGTTATCGTGTGCAGTATACAAAGAAAGAGTTTTGCCTAGCCTGGGGTATGCTAAGTTTACCACTTGTCAGAGGCTACATGTATTGCAGTGTTCACATGAGAGCAAGTTCCCTGCCAAACAGTGAGGGTTGCGCTACAGTAAAAATCGTGGGTTCACCTAAGATGGCAGCTGCTATATCCGATAGTGCACCGCGCGGTGCGAAGAAGCTAAAATGGCGGTTCCCGCCGAGTCTGGATGGCGCACGTGTTGTGTGCAAAAAGACTGTGAGCAGAGTATTTGCAGAGATTTGGCCGGATCTGGCGCGAAAGCTAGAGCCCTGCCTATGTACAGGAAGTGGTGCGAAAGCAGGAGCCACGGCCCCCTGCCCTGTGACTGGTTCAGTGAAGAGTCCACGTCATGAGGTAACACCCGGTGACCCTTCTCTAATCTCCAGCAGAGGGAGGGGTCACAATGAGAGACTATTCCAGAGCTTTACCCAAACTGAAGGAGGAGCTGTATGTGAGCTGCCGCAACCTCAGACTGATGGAACATGGTGGGCCAGAGGAGTGAGTTACCCCTTTCTTTTGTGCCCGTGTATACATAAAGTAAGAGCAGGCGATATGGACTTTGCCTATTAGTCGCTGCCAGAAGGTTTCCTGGATGTACTCACTGATGGGATCACCAGCTTGCGGTGTTTGGGCCCTGACTGTGTATGCCTGGGAGAAGACCTTGTTTGGAGGGCTATTTTCTTTGTGAATGGGGCAAGCCATCTTGTGTCTAGCCCGCTAATGCCTACCCTTGGGGTGTACCAAGCCCTGACAACTGAGACAAGGCCCAAGCCGGTTCCAAAGACCGCAACCCAAATGCTACCGGGTGAAGTGATCGAACCTAACAAGGCCAGAGCCGGTCCTCTGGTGTCAGCAAAGCCCGATGGCCTTCGCGCCTTAAAGCCACTATCCAAAGTGAGGTACCAAGGTACCTGTCCCCAAGGTGTTGAGCTTACTATATGGGGCCTATGGAGCCACCACCAACTACTATAGACCGGTGTGATGGCCCAGCGGTTATGCCATGCAAAGTGAGTCACGTCGATGCTACCCATGAGGGCCCGTGAGCCCTAATAGATGTTCCAGGGGGTCCGTGCACCCCGGTTCCAGACCTGGTTCCAGAGCCGGAACCTCTGATGGCGGAACCCAGGAAGGAGGTGTCCTTGCCCCACTCGTCTGACGACAGATCCAGGATGGTGATGATGCGCCAACAGGCAGACCACCCCAGTGATCTTGTGAAGGAAGAGCCACCTACCTGCAGCAAAGAGCGGCTGAGTCCAGAGACCACCCCACGGCGAGCACTGGTGCGCCCAGGATCACGGCAAAATTTCGCGGCTCTGGCAGTGCCCAGTACAGCAGAGGCGGTACCTGCGACTGTTCCAGATGAACCGACGACCATCGCGAACCAGTGGAGCAGTGAGATACCACCCCCTTGCTCCCAACAGGCTGCTGCGGAGGAGTCAGGAGATGAGGCCCAGCTCGGCGCCTACTTCCGCGTGAAACCACACCGAACTTCCGGTGCAGCGTCCTGCGTATGACGTACTTCTGGTGCAGGACTTGGCCTTGCATCGGGATCTCACGATGTCTTCCCATGATGACGTCACTTACAAGGCGACCCGTGGAGCGGACTGGGACTGTTCTGCGACCGCTCTGGCGAGTAGCGCCCTCTCCAGGCGAGAAATGGACCACTACATTTACAGGGTGGTAGACTGAGGGAAACGCTGGCCTGTCGTGGCTGCGTCCAAGCAGCCAACATCCCCTGCGGTAGGCCGTGGCCTAGTTGAAGCCCAGGACTTTGCCCCGGACACTGTTGCTTCCTATGCCCCAGTCTCTGGCCCCATTACCCCTGCCATTGCCCCCGCCCCTGTCCCATCTGGATCGGATTCCAGATACAGTCACCACGGGTCACTGGGTGAACAGGGGGTCCCCAAGCCATTCACTGATTACCGGGACTGGGTGGGTTTGTTTCAGGACTCTGGGGATTTGGGTAATGATGTTGTTCATATTGTGCCTGTTGCTCGGGTAAAACCCTATGTGCCTCCAGCGTCTAACAGAGTTGTCAGAAATCACCAAAAGTCGTTACTTTATTTTCACCACTCAGTAGAGAGGGGAATTGAGTTTGAAATGGGTTCCACTGATGAGGACAGAGGATATGGTTCTGATGATGAGGAGAGATCAGATGAGGAAAATTGGGATAAAATAATCCCATAATATAGACATGGGTGCTAATGGTCGGAGAGGATCATGCCCATACACTTTCTTAAGGCATCTCCTGGAGATGTAAGGCTCCCTTTCTTCATTATACCAATTCTCATCTGATACTCTTGAAGTATCAGATGAGAATTGGTATAATGAAGAAAGGGAGCCTTACATCTCCAGGAGATGCCTTAAGAAAGTGTATGGGCATGATCCTCTCCGACCATTAGCACCCATGTCTATATTATGGGATGATTGTAGGTGTCCAGTATGCCACCCTGTGTTATGGTACTTCTGCTCTAAACCCAGTGGACCATGCTGTGCGCAGGCCACCCTAAAAGGGTATAGCTAGTACAAGTAAATATATATCCTGAGGGTAGGGTAGTAAAGGAACCTGACCCCAGGCATTACTGTTAGTAGCGGATTCTCCACGTTGGGAGTAATGCTAGTTCTTTTGTGTCACCTTCTAAGGAGGGTGTATAACCTGCAAATGTAATAACACTGTATTATGGTGAATAATGTCATGTTATTTTGTTTTGTACAGGTTGTTCACCTGCAAATTTAGGTCCAAGTGGGGACCATTGGATTCTACCTGAGGGAGAGTATAGCCCTGGTAGGTTTGGGCTATTATTCTGTCCTCCTCCTGTGCAATAATCCCTGGTATGGGCAGGTTTGCCAGGAGTTACGATGGGTTCTCCCTACTCACTGTAGTTCAGTTGGTCAGAGAAGGTAGTGCTCAGGCCTTGTGTCAGTCAATGACACAGGGGTGGGGCTACTGGATCTGTACTAAATGAGCTGCATTTCCTGTTTTCAGTTAGTTGCTCCTACCCTGAGAGGAGCTCAGTCACCAAACCCAGTTGTGCAGGGCTCTGCCAATCTGTGGCCCTCCCTTAGGGGAGAGGAGGGTAGACTGTTCCCACTACTCTGATAGGGGGTAGTGGAAGAGCTAGGGCTGCTTTCAGGGCCCTGACTGGGAGTGAATGGCCAGGGTCACCTGAGGGAGAACTCCTGTGTTTCTGTACTGCTGTATATGCTGTTCCAGTGTATGCTGTTGGTGCAATAAATTGTCCTAGATTTATAAAGAAGCGGTTGTGAGACTGGAATCTCTCATACCTGAGTGGGACGTTCTATTCCAGGGATTCCACCCCATATCCTGGGGCCTGCAATAGATGGAGGCGCTGAAAGAGTGAGTACGTACTGGGTATGTCCCCAGAAGCCTGTCCTGACCTTCCCCATAACAACATCAAGTGGGAGACTCAGGAGTCCTGTAAACCAGCAGGTGCACCACACTATAGCCATGTGTAACCAGAGTAGTATTTCCCTAGGAGACCCAATCTGCGATTGGGGGTAGGGGAAACCCGTTACACACCATTAACGGATAAAATAACAAGTTAAATATTGTGTTTTCAATAGCACCACTGTGAAATAACACACGGCGTTAATGGGTGCCATAACCTATCTGTACCAGACATGGGTACCTTTATATAAAAGGTAAGTTAACCACTTGGGTGCTTTGGCCTTCGCCAGTCTCATACCTATTGCAGTTAGAGATGTGCATTTTATACTGTAACGGATGCTCGCCACAAACCGGACATGACCGTGAGGCCACGGTGGGGATTAGATGGAACGTATCAAAGAGACACGGTCCACACAGAGAATCCCTATGAAAGGTGCACAACAGACCAGAATATTATAGTATAATTATTCTAAAATGGTTATCATTGCTGTGCTGGTGGAGTGCTGTGCGTGTATAACTGAGGTAAGTGAATATCTCAGCCACAACCTATAGCACTGATGCTAGATAGACAGTAAAGGTGAATCTGACCTGTGAATCAATATCCAGACATCTCATGTGATATGGGGAGCGTGCTAGGAAGGAAATGTATGGCAACACACAGATTGCTACTGTATATGATCGGAGATTATTTACGGCTGTAATTAACCACCATCAAGGGTAGTATATATGCCATTCTTTTGGAGCAGCTATTAGGAGTGCACAGCAGAGACGTCTGCACATAGCTTACCAGGGAGTGTTTCTCAGTGTGGAGCTGTGTGACACTATATTATATAGGTGACATCTTTACCATCATAGAGGTTTAGAGCACTCCATGGCAAGTACTATGGGTGTATAGCACCTTTTCATAAGCATAGTATATATGCCCTCTGTACCCCATGTAATAACTGGGGGCTATCTATCACACACATAAGGAGTGTTCCATGATACAGGCCACATTGATGCGATTTATGAGTTCACAACATTCCGCTAAACTCTTATCACACTTATTAATATAAGTGTCATTTGGTGATTAATATTTTTAATTGTAGTATATGGAATTATTAATAAAGTTTTTTCTTTTAACCGTTCCTTTATTTTGCAATCCAATGATGACCATTTTAGAATAATTATACTATAATATTCTGGTCTGTTGTGCGCCTTTCATAGGGATTCTCTGTGAGGACCGTGTCTCTTTGATACGTACCATCTAATTTTGTATCAATTTCTGTGTACCTCCTGGGCAGCACACAGACCTTCATCTGGAGTGTGAGCAAGGTTCTGTATTCGTTTGTATACAAGGTGGGGATTAGAAAACACTAACTTAGATATGCGAGGTCACGTCTGGTTAGCAGGTTTGTAGTAGTGGATAGTCAGGTCAGGGTAGGAGAATATAGGATTGTAAGAGGAAAGCCGAGGTCGTGGGTAGGGGAGAGCAGAATAGTTGAGAGTAATCCGGGGTCGAGGATAGGAGGCAGCAGCGAAATCCAATGCAAACGAGGCAAGATGATACCCAGCAGGTTGCTTGCGATCAGCAAACGTCACAAGGTTTATGCTCAGCTAACTTCCTGGTGGAAGGACTGAGCCTAAATAGGAGGACGGCGAATCAGATGCCGGATTGGTTCCAGCCTCTCTCCTGCATGCAGGAGCAATCAAGCGACTGAACCTTGGCGGGGGCGGAGCCTGCGACGGATCCTTACATACTAACTGAAATGTTCAACTAGAAATGTTACATTATTTTAAACTGTTAATTAACTTCTTTACTCACAGTGAATTTCATTCCAACAGATGGATCCATGAGTAGAAATACACCTGCAGGATGTCACACCCCTCTCTGCTCACCAGATTGTGTAAATGAAGAGAACAGTGTTATTACAAGTGATCAGGGAGAAAATAGCTTGAGGCAAAATAAACCAAGCAAAAGACAGAGAAACACTGTGAGAAATCTGCTTAAGGAATCAACTTCATGTGAAGAAGGAAATCTCACAGTCTCCCACATTTATACTCTCAGAGAACATACAGGGACAGAATATGCAGCTACTCATATTAAGGAGTGTGACGAGGGAAACACTAATGCACAGAAAATTCACAAGAACTTGTCAGTAATGAAGTATGAGAGCAATGATTGTGGTAAAAACGTTATAAATGAAACATCTTTTACAATTCACCAAAGCAAACACACTGCAGAGAGACGGCACAAGTGCTCTGCATGTCAGAAATGCTTTACTTGTAAATCAAGTCTGGTTAGACATCAGATAATTCACACGGGAGAAAGGCCATTTGTTTGCTCTGAATGTGGGAAATGTTTTTATAGTAAGAATAATCTTAAAATGCACAAGAAGATCCACACAGGAGAAAAGCCATTTGTTTGCTCTGGATGTGGGAAATGTTTTATCTGCAACTCAAATCTTATTATACATCAGAGAATTCACACAGGAGAGAAACCGTTTGTTTGCTCTGAATGTGGGAAATGTTTTACCCAAAGCGCACATCTTGTTGCACATCAGAGAATTCACTCACATCTTGTTCGACATCAGAGAAGTCACACAGGAGAGAAACCATTTGTTTGATCTGAATGTGGGAAATGCTTTATGTATAAAGAAACTTTTGTTACACATAAGAGAATTCAGACAGGGGAGAAGCATATTTTGTTCTCTGATTGACCATTTGCTTGCTCTAACGTATTTTTTAAAAATAACTTGTAACTTGAAAAGGGTGGGTCTTCAGAAATTGAAAAGAAAAATTGAGGTGGAGGCTACAGTGCCACCATTCGCTTGTATATACCTGTAATAGTGTGCCGATTTTACCATCAAACAAAGTTACCTCTAAAAGTGAAGTTCTATGTGTCACGGGAGACCAGTACTTTTACAACAAAACCACCGGGATCACTAGCACCAGACGGGACAAAGTTATTGAATAAAAAGAGGTTTATTCTGGCAAGCCAGCAGACAAAACAAAGATGCACAAAACAAGATACAATACCAACTGGGGACCTGGGGAGTTGACTCTAGCCTCCCCAGGTGCAGGGGCCTGCCCTGTCTGCTTCTCGTTCAGGATATCAGAGTGCTGATTCCACAGCTGCCACTCTGACATGTATCTCCAGCTGGTCACAGTAAACTCCCAAACTCCTACACAGAATGTCTCTCAGATAGTCTAGTGCTCTGATCAGCAGCACCCCTATATAGCCCTTGGGGGCTATCCTTTACATGGGACAGGGGCTGCTGGTCAACCAGAGCACAGATTCAGTTGGTGCCACCAAAGCCAGAAGAGGGGTGTGCTAAGGCACTCAAGAGCTCCCTGTCACGGGAGACCAGGTTTAGCAACACCTTTTTATACCGGGATCATTGATTGAGCAAAGCAAGGAGATAAAATAAATGGTAATTTATTTCAGGAAAAGACATACACACAATGTAACACAATTTACAGGGTTAACACACTTACTGGGAACGGGGCTAACGAATAAATCTATTCTTTAAACGAAATTCACAAAAATGACCTCTGTAGGAGCCATTTCCAATGACCGGGAGGTACTCACAAAAGTCCTGGAACTGATTTTGGCTGCAATGCCAGCTGCAACCGCTACGTTCTCAAAAGTGGGACTTAGAAAAATTCTTGAGTCAAAATCTTTGAAGCCGGCTCGCGTCTATGCAGTACAGAGCATCTTTGAATTTGCCGCTGTTACTTTGGTGCTTGGAATCTGCGCTCCTCATTGGCTGCAAGTCTCCTTATAGGTTTCAGTGTCCCATTCACCAACCTCTACAGCCTATCAGAGAGTGGGAATTCTCCTGCCAGCCAATCACCGATTTGCCGGTATTGTAAAGCCGGGAGGGCACCTTTTTTCTTTCTGCAAAGGGGCATATACCAACCTGGCACCTCTGCCTCTTTTCATATTAAGCCCACTCCACAGAGTCTGGGTTCTGGCAAATGGCGGCCGGATAGCCCTGTGTTAGCCCAAGATGTGGGTACTCAAGCAGAACTGCATTACCCCCCCTGTTCTAACACCTTGGCATCCCTGATGCTTTCAAGTCCCGACTCCACACAGACCCGTAAGCACCAAGCTTGGTAGCCATCTGGTCCCTCAGAATCCATGACTTGGAAATCCCACCGTTTATTCACAGGTTATCAGTACATATACCTATTAAACATAACCCTTTAATAAAATATTCTGTGTGCTGTATCTTGTGTGATAAAATGTGTAAGTCCCTATTCTGGTGTCAGGGATGGAGTGAGGGGGGATACTGCTTACACTCACTAGCCTCATTCTTGGCACACTTTAGAAATAACTTTTAAAACTTTTTTACACACAAGAAATCACTCTCAGCTTTATCACATAACTGGAGCACCCCCTGAACCCCTATACCAGGTTCAGGGTACCTGGGCATGTATCTGGGTACCCCACTTTATATTAGGGACCTATGTATGTGTGCAGGTATACATTTACCCCTTTCGTGCCCGTTTACCTTGTCTGGATGATGCTGCAGCATCAGAGTTTGACCGGAGTAATGTGCTTGGCTGTATCCGAGAATCTCACCTGCTTCCCAGATCCAACTTTTGGGGTATCCCATAACTCCGGAACCCCAATACATAGACACATTCTGTGAAGACTTTCTCTGGCAAACCCACCCTGAAACTTACAGCCTAAAAAATATCCCGGTCCCAGCACCCCAGGAAAGGCAAAAGACAAATAAATCTTTAAAGTCGCATAATTTGCACACAGTCCCAGTAATGCATTTCCGACATCTGGGTCCAAGAGCTGAAACTCTAGGACACCAACACACAGCTCAGGGGTAACCAAGTGGGCTTAACCTTTATTAGTGAGCCTGGTTAACCCCTTCATCGTTACACTCCCACTGAGTAGGAGCCACAGAGTCTGCAGGCAGGGAACAAAGACTCTTCTTCCTGAGAGCCCAGACCTGCTTGTCCACTCTACCCACTCACCAAATGTTTTGACACCTTTGTCTCAATCCTGCTTTCCTATTCAAGTGCTTAGGCTTAGTTAATTGCCCAGTCTGTTAGCTTAGAAATGATTATATACAATCCACATGTACAGGCTGACCCTCTCAAATACATTGTAGTGCTTACACATAGATCACAAAACACTTTACCTCATATTGCTTGCTCAACTAGACTGGGAGATTGCATTAACAGGGAATAAAGTGCTTTATATACAATATTTACAGACATAGGACATTTTATGTCATACATTGGTTATATTCCCTGTTTCTTCCCCAGACATAAAGTAGATTTGGCCGAAATAAGCCTTACATAGGTGGCCAGGTTACATGGATTTAGGGGTAGCTAGTTGGCTTCACCCCAGTTTTGTAATGCCTGCTAGGTCTACTGTCACATCTTCCCCCTCAAGATGAAGGCTCTGGGGCAACCATCTCATCAGGTGGCTCCCCTAGCCTGAAAATCCTTGGGGTCTGTAGGGTACTGGGGTTGTCCAGCCAGGAGAGACAATCTGCACTGCCGTGCCCACTACCCTTAGCGAAGTCCAAGTCCTGAGGGGCACGGCTCAAGGTTAACCAGGTCTGTCTCCCTGGGCATCCTCCACAACCAATTTAGGGGGTTGTGCTTCACGGGCCCCGGATAGGGCTTCCCACATACATAGTGATGCCAGCGCTCCTGAGCCCAATCGGGGGCCAGGAACACTGGCAGAGCCTGTAACACTGCCCTGCACTCCGGAAACCAGGCTGCCAGCACCTCGAGCCGCCTTTGTCACCTCAGTCAGGGGTCTGTTGGGACACTACCCTGGCGCTCCCCTCTCATACGGTAGTCCTGCATATCCTTTATCTCTTTCTCCATACTCCGTCCCCCCCCCCCCCGCCGAGTCCCGGTAAATGGTCTGATGGAGGGGTCTGTGATCCCGGTGTTGACTGGGCGATCAGGTGGATGGGTCTTGCCTGGCTTATCCGGAGCTACGACCCAGTCTATCTCCCCTACCTATCGCGTTTGCTCCAGCTGGGGACAGCGCCCACCTCTCCACTGAGCCTCCCTCTCCTAGGACATCACTTACCCACTCTCAGCCTTTGCTGTAAGGGCTTACATACCCCTTGGGACAATCTCTAAGGAGCCCTCTCACTGTCCCCTGGCCTGCCTACTGGCCGGCAGACATCACAGGTACGGCCAAATGCCGATACCTCTTGGGACACCTCCAGCCCACAGAATGTTTGCACTAGCCGGGCTCTGGTGTGAGCGACCCCCTGATGTCGTCAGCAGGATCTCTTTAGTCCCCTACAACCACTGGTCCCTATCTACCCAGGGACCCAGTAAATGGCCACTCTGTCCCATGTCTGCCCGGAGCAACCAGGGCTGGTTCCCAGTATATAAGCACAGAGGGTCCACATAACGGATCGATCATGATCTTGGAGGCAGACTAGGCTGCCCGAGGTCTCATGCCCTACAAATCAGTGTCTGCCTGCACCCTCTCCTGGGCCCTAAGTCAGTTTGCCAGGGGAATGGTTAGCAGGGATGTCAGGACAGAGGTTAGACTGGGTTTGGCTTACCTGCCTTGTCTCCTCGGTGGACCTGGGACATGATGGCTCCAAATTCAGGGGAGCAGCAATCACTGCTGTTAGTGCCAAAAGCTGAGGAGCATGAAATACTGTGATGGACGGCAGTACCAAAGGCACCACTGCCTTGGCAACTGCCTGACTTTGGCTTCCTGTGACTGGGGTCTCAGGAGCATACTTTCCCGGTAGCTTCACTAGCATCCCCGTCCGTGGGAACCGTTGCTCTGGACAGCCCATTTCAGGCTGCCCTAGAGATACTGTAGAGCTGGGGTCCCCCAGGCCGATTGCCTGCCGATTGCCTGGGACCCCTGTATGCAAAAATCTTCGGTGGACTGCTTGGTCATCCAGCCTGATGGCTGCACTCTGCTGCCTGTGAAGCTGCATCTCTGTACTGCTAGTAGCTGCTTGAGGGACCGCTGGCTGGGTCCTCTGCTTCTCCGGCTGCATGACTGCTGTCTGTTCCTTTGCTGGGGCTAACCTCTCGTAGGCTGTCAACCTTGTAGCTGGTGCACTTTGTCCCGAATTGGGGTTAATCGAGCGGGATACTTTGGGGCACTCCATCCACGTTAGATCCGGCCTGTCTCCCCAGGAACACTGGCCCTTGTGGGCATCCTCTGCAGTCTTGACTGCAGCATCTCTAGCACCCTGCTGACTCCTCAGTGGCTTGTGGAGAGTCAGCTCTCTGAGGTGCTCTGTTAGCCGGCATAGTAAAGGGGATTAAGACCCACTTTTCTGGCTGTACCTTAGGGACACAGCCCTCCACCATCTTCGTGGATGCGAGGAAGGGCACCCGCGTGGTGCCCCCATCAGCCATCACAGTGGCTCTCTCAGCTATAAGGAGTGCCTGGATCAGTCATCACGGTGGCTCAGTTACGGGAGTGCCTGGATCGCATAAGTAAATAGTTAATCCTACGCGTCTCCCTGATGAAGTAGTGTTATACTACGAAACGCGTAGGATTAACTATTTACTTATGCCTAGTAGGGTTTTGCATATTCTCTGCTTACACTGGTTCTATTAGAACTATTTTCATCCCTGTGTATTGGGCCGTGCAGACCGCCCCTGTGACGTCATAGCGCGACACACTGTGAAGGAGTGGCGACACCACAAACTGAGGACACTGCTGTAAGAGTGACCGCTCCCGGCTGTTGCTGTGCCGGTTTTAGAGCACACTCAAGAGTGTTGGGGTCTCCTTCACTGTCTAGTCAGAGGACTGCTGCCGTGCTAATCTTTGAAAACGAACTTTGGATGCCCCTGAGACCACCCGAATGAGGGAGGGTTCCTACTGAGACGGGTCTACTACTACTGGTTATTCATGCAGAGGAGGAATCACACAGACACCACCTGAGACATCTACCAGAAGGACCTGTTCCTGATTCCTGAACTCCTATTTGCCGATTGGTAACTTGTGTGCTTTGCACACTCAATGCTCATGTTCTAATCTTTTTTTTGTTTGTTTCAATTTTTATTGTTTTTATCCGGGTACACAACATATAATAAACTTTGTTGTACATATATTGGGGGGAACAATGATGTTTATGTGGGAAACAATAGGCATCAACTGTCTGGTTTCTTTATTCAGGTAGATGTGTATATGAATGCGCTTTTGGCTATTTATTCACATGTTCCCACCGTTTGGGTTCTAATGGGGAAGCCGCCGCTTCCTCATGTACCTCTTTTAGTGGTAGGATAGAGGAGAGTAAAGAAGAGGAGAAGAAAAAGAGAAGGGGGGATAAGGGGGGGGCGGTGGAGGAGTGTGGGGTGTCTCCTAGCTTTTTAAGTATCTTAGTTCTTTCTTTTGGAGTTTGTTACACGCCTGGCCATATTTCCCATGTTTTATGGAACTTGTCCATTTTTTGGGCCAATTTTGCCGTGAGAAGTTCCATTGTCTTAATTTCTCTTAGCCTGCGAAGCATGGTCTGTTTAGCGGGGGCATTTACCTTCTTCCACGCAGCTGCCACTGAACAACGTGCTGCCGTGAATACATGTCTCACCATCCTGCTTTCTGCAGTATCTAGATCGTCAATTGGTTTAGCCAGCATCATGGTCAGCGGGTCCACCTCAATCTCTATCCCCAGGTATTCTCGGATAAATGTTTGAATCATGATCCAGAACACCTGAATCTTTGGACAATTCCACCAGATATGAGCCATGTCTCCTTTTTGCCCGCATCCCCTCCAACACAAATCTGGGGTCCCGGGGAAGATCTGGCTCAGCCTATTTGGGGTTAGGTACCAATGAAATATGATTTTATATATGTTCTCTTTGGTGGTAGTACAAATCGATGTTTTGGAAGCTGCCTCCCAGTCTTCACTATCAATCTCTATATTCAGATCTTCTGCCCATTTGGACATATAGCTATGTTGGGAACAGCCTGCTGATCACGCCAGGCCCAGATATATCTCCGAAATCAATCCTTTAGAATAGTACCCTTTCCTACACAGTCTTTCAAAATTTGTTAATGAATGAAAAGCCATTTGTTTGGAGACTGTTTGCAGGTAGTGCCTGATTTGCAGGAAGCAAATATTGGTAGGTTTACCGTTTGATATTTTTTTTCCAGATCCTGGATCAGTAAAAGCTTACCTTTCCCAATAAAGTCCTCTGCTACCCTCATCTTTAACTGTTTATATTTACTAAGTCTCTGTGGGAACCAGCCGGGGGGGAATTCTGGATTACTAAATATGGGTGTTAATAATGAGGGGTGAGCCGTCAAGCCATATTTTTCTTTATTTTTGGTCCATATTCTCCATGTACATTTCATTGCTCCCAGTTTTAATGTTTCCGAGAAGGTCTCCCTGCCCCGCAGTGTGGCTGGGAGTGAGAGAGGTCTCGCATAGGTAGACTCTATCCCTGTCCAACAGCTATTAGCTGGGTCGTTGTTCCACATTATCACTTGTTTGAGTTGGGCCGCCAAATAGTATTTAATGATATCTGGGGCTGCCAGGCCTCCGCATTCTTTTGGTGCCAGCATTATAGTTCTAGCTACTCTTGGTCTTTTGTTTTGCCAAATAAATTGAAAAATTCTATTTTGCATATTTTTTAATTCCGACATTGGGATATCGATTGGGAGAGTCTGGAAGTAATACAGAAGTCTCGGTAGGATATTCATTTTGACCGTGGTTATCCTGCGTAGCCAAGATATCTGATATTCATTCCAGCTCTGTAGATCTTTTTTTAGCCTCTCAAATAAGGGCGGGTAATTGTATCGGTATAGTAATTTGTACTCCCGTGCTATTTGAATTCCCAAGTATTTGGTTTTGGTGGAGCTCCATTTATAATTGAAATTTGTTTGTAGCAGTTTGACCTCGGGACTAGGTAGAGATATATTTAGTGCTTCCGACTTATCCATATTAATTTTATACCCCGAGATTTTGCTAAATTTATCTAGTTGTGAGTGTGGATTCGGGAGTGAAGTCAAGGGGTTGGCTAGAGTTATTATAATGTCGTCAGCAAAAAGGGATATTTTGTAATCCGTATCTCCAATTGTAATACCACTTATATTTCTGTCCTCTCTAATTGTTGTTGCCAAGGGTTCGATGGAGAGCGCAAATAGAAGTGGAGACAAGGGGCATCCCTGACGAGTACCATTCTTAATATGTATAGGGTTCGAGTCTCCTCCTGGGAGCTTCACTACGGCCGTGGGAGTTTTGTAGAGGGCTCTGATTCCCTCTAGATATGGGCCCTTAAATCCGAATTTAATTAATGTTTGGTCTAAAAAGTCCCACCTGATCCTGTCAAACGCCTTTTCCGCGTCTAGACTTAACAGGATGGCTTTCGTGGATGTGAGATGTACATGGTCGATTATGTTAATGATTTTCCTTGTATTGTCTGAGGCTTGTCTTCCGGAAATAAACCCGACTTGATCCATGTGGATTAGGCTTGGAAGTATGGGGGTTAACCTATTAACTAGGATTTTGCTGAAAAGTTTCAGGTCCGAATTAAGGAGGGCTATGGGGCGGTAGTTACCACACAGTAGTGGGTCTCTCCCTTCCTTTGGTATAACTGCCAGATTGGCTTTAGACATAGATGCTGGGATGGCTGTTCCCTCCAGAAACTCATTAAACATGTCCAGTAGGTATGGTGCCAAAATCAATTAAAAATTTTTATAGTATTGATTGGAGAACCCATCTAGGCCAGGCGTTTTGCTAGGTTTTAGTTGGGAGATGGCTTCTAATAACTCTTCCTGCGAGATTTCTTTATTTAGTTCTGATAGGTCACCTTCCGAGAGGCTTGGGAGTTTACATGATGCTAAGTATTTAGTTATAGCTTCCTTATTTGAAGATCTGTTTTGGGGAAAATTTCAGTTATATAATTTGGAATAGAAGTCTGAGAATGCGGCTGCTATCTGTTTTTCACAGTACGTTTTGGTGCCCGCCTTTGTTTGTATAACTGTTATTTGAGATTTGGTTCTCGGACCTCTCAATTTGGATGCTAGTAACTGGTCGGCCTTATTCCCTTTGTCATAATATTTTTGTTTGGTCCACCGCAACGCTCTCTCCACTTCGTCTATTTGTATCTGTTTAAAATCAGATCTAGCTTTGTCCAGTACTTTGCGTAGTTGTTTCGAGGGATTAGCTTTATGTTTATGTTCTAGGAGTTGGACTTTCTCCGCTAATTCATTATACAGTTTCTGTTTTATTTTTTTCTTATGTGAGGCTATGGAAATGATATTCCCCCGAATCGTGGCCTTATGGGCCTCCCATAGCATCGCTGGTGACTCCACCGAGCCCTTATTCAGCGCAAAGTATTCTCTGAGCTTTTGCTTAATCTCTATCTCTACGTCTATTTGGTTTAACAGAGAATCGTTGAATTTCCAATTATATTGGTTATATTTATAGAAGGGGAGGGAGAGTGTCAGTGATACCGGAGCATGGTCCGACCATGATATAGATCCTATGTCTGACTGGGAGGTTGCCTGGAAGATATCTTTGGTGCCCAGAAAATAATCGATCCTTAAATAGGTCTGGTGTGGGAGAGAAAAATAAGAATAGTCCCGCTGGCCCTGATGCTGCGCCCGCCAAATATCTATCAGCGAAAACTCTTTTAATATATTCCGGAACTCTTTGGCGTTTTTTGCCATAGAGCGTGGATGTGGGGTTCCCAGTGGGCTCGCCCTATCCTGGTCAGGTTCTACTAGCATATTGAGATCTCCTGCTAACAATAGTGTAGCTCTTGGTTGGGGGGCCAGATTGTCACATAGGTCCCTCAAAAAAGCGGCCTGACCTTCATTTGGGGCGTAAATATTAACCAAGGTGATCTCTACATCTGACAGTGTTCCCTCCAAAATGAGGAATCTACCCTCTGGGTCTGGGGTCTGCTTTTTTAATGTGAACTTAACGTTTTGTCTAAATAGAATAGCTACCCCCTTTTTTTTTGGTGGGACCGGATGCATAATATGCCTGGGGGTAGACTCTCTGAAAGGTGTTAGGGGGCGATACCGTATCAAAATGTGTTTCCTGTAGGAACAACACGTCCCCTTTTGTCTTTTTTTAGTTCTTGCAAAGCGAGCTTTCTTTTGATTGCTGAATTGAGTCCTCTAACATTGAGGGACACTAATTTAAGTGTTGTGTGTAGGGTCATTCTTAAAGATGTGATATCTCGGGGAGCCTGCCTTTCCCTCCACTTTCCCAAGGTGGTGGGGGTCTCCACAGACATACCGTGTCCTGGTGGCTGCGTGGTGTTGCCGCTGGATCTTGGTATCTGTGGTTCTTGCTTGCCCTCGACCGTACTTGTCCCTGCTGGTTGTGTATGGACAAGGGAACAGGTTTATGCGGGGATTTACCTTAGCCTTTCTTGGAATCCATATGTGGTAAGTGTGGGTGCTAATTCTGAGATAGCTTTTGGTTTTCCGTTTGCAGGTGGAAGTAGTTGGGGGGTGTGGAGGGGTAGGGGGGGGGGGGTTAGGAGGAGAGGAAAGTGAGAAAGAGGTAGTAGAAGAAAAAAGAGTGGGCTGTCGAAGAGCCCAGTTTTGGGGACCCTCGTCTCCCTAAAGATAAGGGTGGTGGGCCTAATGCCTCTGGGAGACTTCCCTGAGCACCGCCTTCCGAAAGCCATCTGGAAGGCCGGAGAGCCCTCCTGAAAAAGATAAACATTATGCCCAATCTTATACAGTAACATATAAACTAAATTGACCTCCTAACTTCGCGTTTGCACCTGTTAAACTTTCTACCCAAGTTCAGCTTGCCTACGTGTCTTATAGTCTTTTTCTTAGCAGGTAAGTGGGGTGTTCGTCTACAGGGGGGAGGAGGGGTTATGTTGGCGAGGGGGGGGGGGAGAGTGGAGGGGGGTCGGGGGGGTAGGGAAGGGGGGTGGGAAGGGCGGGAGGTGGGGGGGGGGGAGGTCTCACCTGGCTATGATCTCCTTGGCTCCCCTCAGAGATCTTTTCATCTCTCTGGTTTTAACCTGTACTTCTTTCGGTTTTCCTCAACCATATACGTCTAAGTTCTATAGTTTGTTTTTACCTTGGTTATTTGAGTCTATTAATCCTGTGCATAGTGCGACACTAGGTGGCGCTGTTCCGCCATTTACAGGCTATCCTGTGCTTGCTGGATATCTATCTCTTCGAATGGGTCTGACACAACTTTTCAGGGTGCAAAGGCAAACATATAAAAACACTTTAACTGTATAACATTAACCTGTTGAAAATATAACTTGTTTGAGAGTTTCACTTATAACTCCTATATGGTGTGTGGCGAGTTTAACATAACTTGGAATATAACCTGAGTCCTCACATGCCCCCCTTGCTGAATGTCGTTTGATGCTCCAGACACCCCGCCTGAGTCCATCTCGGCTCCATCCGTCCGCTCCCCCGCGGACTCGCCCGTAGAGGGGTGGGGGGGGGACAGCGGGGCAACTCCCCTCACCCCCCGGCAATCTCCCCCCTCCCCCACCCCAAAAGAATCCCTCCCCCCCTCGGGTTCGGCAGCCAGTTCCAAGATTTCCTGGCAATAGCCAGGGTCTGTTTCTATGTGTCTTGGTCTCCACCTGGGTTGCCTCTCGCCGAGTCGGGGTGGCCTCTGTGTCTTTGCTGTGTTGAGAGTCGGCGAGCGTTGCGGCTCTAAGGGCGGGTGTCCTCGTCAAGTTCAGGTAAGTGTGGGCTCATCAACGGGTGTAACCGGGTACATTTTATCCTCCATGTTTCCCGCGGGTTCGAGGGGGGGGGGCAGCGGGGGGTTCAAACGTGCAGACTCCGCTGGGTAAGACCTTATACTCTGGGGTATGTCTCTCACTCCTCTCCTGCTTGATTCCGTTGGGTAGCAATTCTCTGCGAGGCTCGCGGTCCCCTCTCTGCTGGCCTTTGGTCTTGGTCCCCGTCTTCAGGGGCAGAGCCTCCATTCGTGTGTCGGATACCCAGCCCCCTCAGGAATCGTGGTATCTCTTCCGGGTATGACAGGGTGTGGAACTTACCCCCTGCTTGGACAATTTTAAATGGGAATCCCCACCGATATTTTATCTTATTGTCCCTCAGTTTCAGTGTGAGGGGCTTGAGTTCTTTCCTACGTTCCACCGTGAGCCTTGAGAGGTCACTGTAAATTTCAATGTGCACATTGCGGAACTGCAGGTTACCTTTCTCCCTACTAGCCGTCAATATTCTCTCCTTTGTGGAGTAGTAGTGGAACCTGACCAGTATGTCTCTGGTCCTCTTGGGGTCCGCTGATTTAGGTCCCGGGGCCCTGTGGGCTCTGTCCATTTCTAGTTTTTCAGGGGGCAAGTCAGGCACCAGGTGCACAAAGAGGTCTGTCATGTATGTGCGCAATTGTTCAGTTTCCACTGACTCTGGGACGTACCTTAGTCTTAGGTTCTGCCTCCGGTCGCGGTTTTCCTGGTCCTCGGCACTCTCCCTGAGCCCCCTGATTTCCCAGTGCAGGCGGTTGATCTCGTCCTCCGCGGAGGATTGGGCCTGCTCGAGGGTTTCCACTTTATGTGACAGTGTGTCTGTTTTGGCTGTTAGGAGGTTCATGTCCGCCCGCAGGGTGTTAACCGCTTTGGCTAAGTCATCCTGAAATTCCTTCCTCATTTTAAAGAAGAGGTTTTCTAGGTATGTCTTACTTATGTCTATATTTACTGTGTCTTGCTCCTGCGTTCCGCTCGGGTCTTACCGCGTGCTAGCCGAGCCGCCATCTTGGGAGGTCTCACAGCTCCCCGTGGCCTGCTGACTCGGAGTGAAGTAGCTCGTTACGGGGTTCTGAGCTGCTCTTTTATTTTTGCCGCTCATGCTGTCTGCCTTCCCCTCGCCTTCAATGCGGTTTCTGGGGATATGATCGCTCGATTGGGGTTATTTGTCTGGGTTATTCAGAGGAGGGCTCCGGAGCTCTGTCCTCAAGCCTCCATCAACGGTGACGTCACCGGAAGTCTCCTCCATGTTCTAATCTTTTGATGTACGCAGAATATTTATCCCTAAATTTTATGTAATAACATCTGGATTTACTTCACTATTTGCGTTTTGCGCTGGTTCTTTTGTTTCCACCCACGTGGCGCCCTCTTCAGCCATCACGGTGGCTCTCATGGAGGCAGATTCGCCGGCAACGTCTCAGTCGATCTCTCCTTCAGCCTCTCTGGTTCTTGGCTGACTCTGCCAAAGCATGGTAGCTCAGGGAGTGTCAGATACTGGGAGTACTCTTGGCAGCAGTGAGGCAAGGCACCAGCTTGGGGCCATACTTGGCCAGCAATGTAGCCTTCACACACTCGTAATTGCTGGCAAACTCTCGGTCGATGCTTTGGTAGACCGCCTGCCCTCTTTCGCTCAGTGTGGGGATGAGGTATGTCAGCCACTTTGACTCAGGCACCTGGAGCATCAAGCATTGGCTCTCGAATGCCCACAGGAAATTCTTGATTGCATCGATCCTTTGTTCTCCAGACCTGTCAAATCGCCCTTCCTTACGCACCAAACGGTTTTGTCACCTCTGGACAGCCTCCCTCCTTTGAACTCCGATGTCTATGCAGACATCCCATTATGCCATTCTGCTTTGAGGAAGGCCAATTGTGGCCGAAACGTCAGTCAATTTGTTGGCAATAAAGTTATCTTGAAAATTCCGTGGAGCCCTGTTTCTTATACTTTCCATTGTAAGCTGGATCATCACAGAGAATCCTGAACCAGGAGCACCGCTAGTTGTATCTTTTTTATTATTGTCATGTGGTGTGCAGTTTTTCCCCTTTAGTATGCAGACATCCCGGCACCTATGTGGATGCCCGGGCTGACTGCATAGACATTTATACAGAATGTACCCAACATTATAAAACATGTTTTAATAAAGTATATGTATTTGGGAACCTTATACCTGTGAGGGAAATGGGTTTGGGATACTTGGGCGTGAAAACCAAGATTCTGGGGGACACTGGAGAGCCCTGCGGTAATTCACCTCAAGTACCCGCAAATCACACCTACACGTCAGGGAGAATTACTGGACCTCCGGTAACTTTGTCCCCCTGCAATCAAGAGAAATACATTTTGACTAAAATATCCCACCTAAAACTTACATTCCCAAAGTTTTATGTTTCTGGGGCAACAGGAACAAGTAAAGCCCAAAACAGGTTAGTTTTTGCTATACTTTACATGGGACTTCCATAACACACCCCCTCTTCATCTACAGACGGGTACCCGCAAATCATTAGTGATTTGCGAGTAAAATACCAGTTCTCCCGGTTACTCCGGTCAGCAACATTAACTATACTTTTTAAGTCTAGTTGTCCCCATTATCCACTCAAACTCCTGTTCCCAAAGTCCCGGTTCTGCAGCTATCTCCTGCCAGGGGACCTAACCACACACGGCATGCCAAGCTATGGAGCTTACAGGGGACCTAACCACACACGGCATGCCTAGCTATGGAGCTTACAGGGGACCTAACCACACACGGCATGCCTAGCTATGGAGCTTACAGGGACCTAACCACACACGGCATGCCTAGCTATGGAGCTTACAGGGGACCAAACCACACATGGCATGCCCAGCTATGGAGCTTACAGGGGACCTAACCACACACGGTTGTCCCCATTATCCACTCAAACTCCTGTTCCCAAAGTCCCGGTTCTGCAGCTATCTCCTGCCAGGGGACCTAACCACACACGGCATGCCAAGCTATGGAGCTTACAGGGGACCTAACCACACACAGCATGCCTAGCTATGGAGCTTACAGGGGACCTAACCACACATGGCATGCCTAGCTATGGAGCTTACAGGGGACCTAACCACACATGGCATGCCTAGCTATAGAGCTTACAGGGGACCTAACCACACATGGCATGCCTAGCTATGGAGCTTACAGGGGACCTAACCACATGGCATGCCTAGCTATGGAGCTTACAGGGGACCTAACCACACACGGCATGACTAGCTATGGAGCTTACAGGGGACCTAACCACACATGGCATGCCTAGCTATGGAGCTTACAGGGGACCTAACCACACATGGCATGCCTAGCTATGGAGCTTACAGAGGACCTAACCACACATAACATGCCTAGCTATGAAGCTTACCGGGGGCCTGACCACACACGGCATGCCTAGCTATGGAGCTTACAGGGGACCCGACCACACACGGCATGCCTAGCTATGGAGCTTACAGGGGACCTAACCACACATGGCGTGCCTAGCTATGGAGCTTACAGGGGACCTAACCACACACGGCATGCCTAGCTATGGAGCTTACAGGGGACCTGACCACACACGGCATGCCTAGCTATGGAGCTTACAGGGGACCCGACCACACACAGCATGCCTAGCTATGGAGCTTACAGGGGACCTAACCATACACGGCATGCCTAGCTATGGAGCTTACAGGGGACCTAACCACACATGGCATGCCTAGCAATGGAGCTTACAGGGGACCTAACCACACATGGCATGCCTAGCTATGGAGCTTACAGGGGACCTAACCACACATGGCATGCCTAGCTATGGAGCTTACAGGGGACCTAACCACACATGGCATGCCTAGCTATGGAGCTTACCGGGGGCCTAACTGTGACGATAGCCTACACAGGTCTATTAATCTTACACAAAAATAACTGGGTTTGAACTGAACGAGTCTTAGATATAATAAAGTGATTTTATTCCTTTGGATAGGTGAACACACGAATAATACAGTAACAGACAAGAGGTACACTTACTTAGGGGTTGGGGAATGAGAAGTTAGATGTAGCATTTCTCTTCAGCAATCAGGTAATCATTCAGGTGATATCAGGTAACCATATCAGCAAACGAAGACAAAGGATATAGGGTGGACAGCAGTTTATAAACCTTTTGTCCCTCTATCCTTAACATTAAGTACCTGTGATTGGTTTTCAATTACCTCCAGCCAATCTTTAATGTGGGAACACATTTTAGTACATGCCCCCCTGCTAGCTGGCACAGGCGCAGTAGAACTCTGGGGTCTCATTTCTGTAGCCCCACATATGCAAATGGAATGCCAGCCAGTCTACCCATTTGGATCTCTGTCAGGAAAACCTTTGTTGGAAGGTGTTAATTGGGACACTTAAAAACTGCTCTGGTTTGAGCCTTCACCGCCCTCAAATAAACAGGGAGGGTGACAAAACCCTTTGAACAATACTTAAGTCCTAGACATTGGGTCGCCTCTAGGGCCATCTGCTATCCTGGTATGCAAAGGAATTTCCTCTGGGTCTTTGTCCATACCTTGGGACACAGTATTAACCATAAAACATAAACGTATTAAAATATCCGGTTCTGTTGGGTCTAGCAGAACCAAACTTCCCAGTTCTCATTGCCGGAACTGGGACACCATATGGTCCAAAAAACGACTTGCTACGACCTATGGAACCGGAGATACACAAATGCACATTAAATGATTTTTCATTTTAATACAAAAATCTCCGCTAAAAAAAGAAATCTCAGCTTTTCACTAAATCCCCATTGAAAACAACGGGCTTCTCCGCCATAGACTTTCAATGGTAAATTGCCACCATTGAAGTCAATGGGGTTTCTCCGCCATTGAAGTCTATGGGAAAAGTCCCGAACTTTCAAGGGGGTCCATACTCCGTCGGGTTGGTCCAGGAGGGTCAAGGATGGTTCTGCAGTGATGCCAGAGCAGTGACTGCAGATACCCCAAACCTTGATCCGCTGGGCCCTCCGGAACCGGAGATATGGAGTACCAAAATACAGCATTTCACACTTAGTCATTTTTCTGAGCCGTTTCTGCCGCCGCCGGCAAAGCCTATGGCGCGACCCGGTCTTCTCGGTTCGACCCTTATCGGGGGTCCAGGATTTGGGGCCCGGTTGTGGTCGAGTGGGGGGAAGCCTAGGAACTAGGGGCAAAAAGAATTTTATTCCTAGGGGCCCTAGAACTGTTTATTCCCACGCCACTTGACGTTGACCTTGACTTGTAAGTGATCAAAGCTCTCCTATTGAAAATGTATCCGCTTTGCGGTCTGGACGGCAGCCAACTTGTTCTTCGAAAGGTACCTCGAGGAATCTCCATTGAAGTCAATGGGCCCATTGACTTTCAATGGGAAACCGCCGCTCTCCCTCTCGGACGCCACCTGCTGGTCTTTACAGGAAACAGGACTAAAACCACAAGATTCTCCATTAGAATGCATTGAGCCCTAATGGCGGCCAATGGGGACCTGTAAAATGGTGCCTGAAAAGGCGGGAAAATTACACAAAGAGCTATAATCATTAAAGGACTATTAACCCTTGTGCTCCCGGATGGATTCTAGTGTGTGTGTGTGATGCAGACACTGATTAAACCAGACATTACAATGGAACAGGGGAAAATACATTTACAGGTTATAACAAGGGATGAATCCCTGTTCTGGGTCTTAGCCCAGTTAACCCTTTGACTCCCGGGTGAGGTCAGGGGATGGCCAAATGGGGTGTAACCCCTTTAATCCCGGGTCACCCCCTTTCTCCCTCTACACTAACCACACATGGCATGCGTAGCTATGGAGCTTACAGGGGACCTAACCACAGATGGCATGCCTAGCTATGGCGCTTACAGAGGACAGAAAAATGGGAACAGAAATACCCGGAAACATATCACAGTGCATTACTAGACCCAAGAGCTGACACTTTAGCCCTTGATACACTGTTTAGGGGCAGCCAGCCGGGCTTCGCCTTTATTTATAAAGGCCGACAACCCCCTACTGTCACAGGTATATAGTGAGATATTAGGGTGAGATGTAAGGAGGGGCATATAGTGAGATATTGGGGTGAGAAATGTACTGCTCCCCCTCTCCTCCCCCCCAGCATCTTACAGCTCCGCCTCTTCTCCACCCGGTATCTTACTGCTCCCCCTCTCCCCCCCCCAGCATCTTACTGCTCTTCCTCTTCTAGCCCCAGCATCCTAATGCTCCCCAGCATCTTTTTGCACCCCCTCTCTTCCCCCAGCATCTTTTTGCTCCCCCTCTCTTCCCCCCTCAGCATCTTACTGCTCCCTCTCCTCCCCCCTCAGCATCTTACTGCTCCATCTCCTCCCCCATAGCATCTTACTGCTACCCCTCTCCTCCCCCCTCAGCACCTTACTGTTCCCCCTCAGCACCTTACTGTTCCCCCTCAGCACCTTACTGTTCCCCCTCAGCATCTTACTGTTCCCCCTCTCCATCTTACTGTTCCCCCTCTCCCCCCTCAGCATCTTACAGCTCCCTCTGTCCTCCCCCCTCAGCATCTTACTGTTCCCCCTCTCCTCCCCCCTCAGCATCTTACTGCTCCCCGTCCTCCCCCCTCAGCATCTTACTGCTCCCCCTCTCCTCCCCCCGCATCTTACTGCTCCCCCTCTCATTCCCCCCCAGCATCTTACTGCTCCCCCTATACTGCCCCTAGCATTTTACTAAACTCCCTAACCTGCCCCCCAGCATCTTATTGCTCTCCCTCTCTTCCCCCCAGCATCTTATTGCTCTCCCTCTCCTCCCCCAAGCATCTTACTACTCCCCATCTCCTCCCCCAGCATCTTACTGCTCCCTCTTTCCCCCCAGCATTTTACTGCTCCCTCTCTTCCTCCCAGCATTTTACTGCTCCCCCCAGCATCTCATTGTTCCCCTCTCCCCCCAGCATTTTACTGCTCCCTCTCTTCCTCCCAGCATTTTACTGCTCCCCCTCTCTTCCTCCCAGCATTTTACTGCTCCCCCCAGCATCTCATTGTTCCCCCTCTCCCAGCATCTTACTGATTCTCCTCAGCCGAGGCGTGACTAGGGCCGTCCCCTTACTGCTTTCCCCCACCCCACTCCCTGCTCTACCCATTTCCGGTTCCGGCGGAGCGGGGCAGGGCAGGCCGTGGAACACATGGCTTGCGTGTCACAGGGCAGCCGGTGGAACGCAGGGCTTGCGTGTCACAGGGCAGTCGGTGGAACGCAGTGCTTGCGTGTCACAGGGCAGGTGGTGGAACGCAGGGCTTGCGTGTCACAGGGCAGCCGGTGGAACGCAGGACTTGCGTGTCACAGGGCAGGCGGTGGAACGAAGTGCTTGCGTGTCACAGGGCGGTGGAGCGCAGCGTCAGGAGACGTCTTGGCTGATGTAAAGAAGGTAAAAGCTTTAACATGAGAAACTTTTTCTCCTGCAGCTCAGACCGTGTCATTTATTTCCCTGCACATCCCGCAGCAGGACTACAACTCCCAGAAGCCACTGCGGCGGAGAGAGCGTCACGTGGCCGCTTACAGCCAATCAGCGCCTGCACATCCCGCAGCATGACTACAACTCCCAGAAGCCTCTGCGGCGGAGCTAGCGTCACCGTTACAGCAAATCAGCGAACGGGCAACCACAGTAATGTAGGTAGGAAGTGATATATATCTCTATATCTATCATATATACACCCGCAACTATATATACTCATATATTATAATACTTATATACATTCCCTCAGGCAGCACATAGCTTTCCCTTCCCTCAGTCCCTCAGGCAGCACATAGCTTTCCCTTCCCTCAGTCCCTCAGGCAGCACATAGCTTTCCCTCCCCTCAGTCCCTCAGGCAGCACATAGCTTTCCCTTCCCTCAGTCCCTCAGGCAGCACATAGCTTTCCTGTCCCTCAGGCTGCACATAGCTTTCCCTTCCCTCAGTCCCTCAGGCAGCACATAGCTTTCCCTCCCCTCAGTCCCTCAGGCAGCACATAGCTTTCCCTTCCCTCAGGCAGCACATAGCTTTCCCTTCCCCCAGTCCCTCAGGCAGCACATAGCTTTCCCTCCCCTCAGTCCCTCAGGCAGCACATAGCTTTCCCTCCCCTCAGTCCCTCAGGCAGCACATAGCTTTCCCTTCCCTCAGTCCCTCAGGCAGCACATTGCTTTCCCTTCCCTCAGTCCCTCAGGCAGCACATAGCTTTCCCTTCCCTCAGTCCCTCAGGCAGCACATAGCTTTCCCTCCCCTCAGTCCCTCAGGCAGCACATAGCTTTCCCTCCCCTCAGTCCCTCAGGCAGCACATAGCTTTCCCTCCCCTCAGTCCCTCAGGCAGCACATAGCTTTCCCTTCCCCCAGTCCCTCAGGCAGCACATAGCTTTCCCTTCCCTCAGTCCCTCAGGCAGCACATAGCTTTCCCTCCCCTCAGTCCCTCAGGCAGCACATAGCTTTCCCTCCCCTCAGTCCCTCAGGCAGCACATAGCTTTCCCTCCCCTCAGTCCCTCAGGCAGCACACAGCTTTCCCTTCCCCCAGTCCCTCAGGCAGCACATAGCTTTCCCTTCCCTCAGTCCCTCAGGCAGCACATAGCTTTCCCTCCCCTCAGTCCCTCAGGCAGCACATAGCTTTCCCTCCCCTCAGTCCCTCAGGCAGCACATAGCTTTCCCTTCCCTCAGTCCCTCAGGCAGCACATAGCTTTCCCTTCCCTCAGGCAGCACATAGCTTTCCCTTCCCTCAGTCCCTCAGGCAGCACATAGCTTTCCCTCCCCTCAGTCCCTCAGTCAGCACATAGCTTTCCCTCCCCTCAGTCCCTCAGGCAGCACACAGCTTTCCCTCCCCTCAGTCCCTCAGGCAGCACACAGCTTTCCCTTCCCTCAGTCCCTCAGGCAGCACATAGCTTTCCCTCCCCTCAGTCCCTCAGTCAGCACATAGCTTTCCCTCCCCTCAGTCCCTCAGTCAGCACATAGCTTTCCCTTCCCTCAGTCCCTCAGGCAGCACATAGCTTTCCCTCCCCTCAGTCCCTCAGGCAGCACATAGCTTTCCCTTCCCTCAGTCCCTCAGGCAGCACATAGCTTTCCCTTCCCCCAGTCCCTCAGGCAGCACATAGCTTTCCCTTCCCTCAGTCCCTCAGGCAGCACATAGCTTTCCCTCCCCTCAGTCCCTCAGGCAGCACATAGCTTTCCCTTCCCTCAGTCCCTCAGGCAGCACATAGCTTTCCCTTCCCTCAGTCCCTCAGGCAGCACATAGCTTTCCCTCCCCTCAGTCCCTCAGGCAGCACATAGCTTTCCCTCCCCTCAGTCCCTCAGGCAGCACACAGCTTTCCCTTCCCTCAGTCCCTCAGGCAGCACATAGCTTTCCCTTCCCTCAGTCCCTCAGGCAGCACATAGCTTTCCCTCCCCTCAGTCCCTCAGGCAGCACATAGCTTTCCCTTCCCTCAGTCCCTCAGGCAGCACATAGCTTTCCCTTCCCTCAGGCAGCACATAGCTTTCCCTTCCCTCAGGCAGCACATAGCTTTCCCTCCCCTCAGTCCCTCAGGCAGCACATAGCTTTCCCTCCCCTCAGTCCCTCAGGCAGCACATAGCTTTCCCTCCCCTCAGGCAGCACATAGCTTTCCCTCCCCTCAGTCCCTCAGGCAGCACATAGCTTTCCCTCCCCTCAGTCCCTCAGGCAGCACATAGCTTTCCCTCCCCTCAGGCAGCACATAGCTTTCCCTCCCCTCAGTCCCTCAGGCAGCACATAGCTTTCCCTCCCCTCAGTCCCTCAGGCAGCACATAGCTTTCCCTTCCCTCAGTCCCTCAGGCAGCACATAGCTTTCCCTTCCCTCAGGCAGCACATAGCTTTCCCTTCCCTCAGTCCCTCAGGCAGCACATAGCTTTCCCTTCCCTCAGTCCCTCAGGCAGCACATAGCTTTCCCTTCCCTCAGTCCCTCAGGCAGCACATAGCTTTCCCTTCCCTCAGTCCCTCAGGCAGCACATAGCTTTCCCTCCCCTCAGTCCCTCAGGCAGCACATAGCTTTCCCTTCCCTCAGTCCCTCAGGCAGCACATAGCTTTCCCTTCCCTCAGTCCCTCAGGCAGCACATAGCTTTCCCTCCCCTCAGTCCCTCAGTCAGCACATAGCTTTCCCTCCCCTCAGGCAGCACATAGCTTTCCCTCCCCTCAGGCAGCACATAGCTTTCCCTTCCCTCAGGCAGCACATAGCTTTCCCTTCCCTCAGTCCCTCAGGCAGCACATAGCTTTCCCTCAGTCCCTCAGGCAGCACATAGCTTTCCCTTCCCTCAGTCCCTCAGGCAGCACATAGCTTTCCCTCCCCTCAGTCCCTCAGGCAGCACACAGCTTTCCCTTCCCTCAGTCCCTCAGGCAGCACATAGCTTTCCCTCCCCTCAGTCCCTCAGTCAGCACATAGCTTTCCCTCCCCTCAGTCCCTCAGTCAGCACATAGCTTTCCCTTCCCTCAGTGCCTCAGGCAGCACATAGCTTTCCCTCCCCTCAGTCCCTCAGGCAGCACATAGCTTTCCCTTCCCCCAGTCCCTCAGGCAGCACATAGCTTTCCCTTCCTTCAGTCCCTCAGGCAGCACATAGCTTTCCCTTCCCTCAGTCCCTCAGGCAGCACATAGCTTTCCCTTCCCTCAGTCCCTCAGGCAGCACATAGCTTTCCCTCCCCTCAGTCCCTCAGGCAGCACATAGCTTTCCCTCCCCTCAGTCCCTCAGGCAGCACATAGCTTTCCCTTCCCTCAGTCCCTCAGGCAGCACATAGCTTTCCCGTCCCTCAGGCAGCACATAGCTTTCCCTCCCCTCAGTCCCTCAGGCAGCACATAACTTTCCCTTCCCTCAGGCAGCACATAGCTTTCCCTTCCCTCAGGCAGCACATAGCTTTCCCTTCCCTCAGGCAGCACATAGCTTTCCCTCCCCTCAGTCCCTCAGGCAGCACATTGCTTTCCCTCCCCTCAGTCCCTCAGGCAGCACATAGCTTTCCCTCCCCTCAGGCAGCACATAGCTTTCCCTCCCCTCAGTCCCTCAGGCAGCACATAGCTTTCCCTCCCCTCAGTCCCTCAGGCAGCACATAGCTTTCCCTCCCCTCAGGCAGCACATAGCTTTCCCTCCCCTCAGTCCCTCAGGCAGCACATAGCTTTCCCTCCCCTCAGTCCCTCAGGCAGCACATAGCTTTCCCTTCCCTCAGTCCCTCAGGCAGCACATAGCTTTCCCTTCCCTCAGGCAGCACATAGCTTTCCCTTCCCTCAGTCCCTCAGGCAGCACATAGCTTTCCCTTCCCTCAGTCCCTCAGGCAGCACATAGCTTTCCCTTCCCTCAGTCCCTCAGGCAGCACATAGCTTTCCCTTCCCTCAGTCCCTCAGGCAGCACATAGCTTTCCCTTCCCTCAGTCCCTCAGGCAGCACATAGCTTTCCCTCCCCTCAGTCCCTCAGTCAGCACATAGCTTTCCCTCCCCTCAGGCAGCACATAGCTTTCCCTCCCCTCAGGCAGCACATAGCTTTCCCTTCCCTCAGGCAGCACATAGCTTTCCCTTCCCTCAGTCAGCACATAGCTTTCCCTTCCCTCAGTCCCTCAGGCAGCACATAGCTTTCCCTCAGTCCCTCAGGCAGCACATAGCTTTCCCTTCCCTCAGTCCCTCAGGCAGCACATAGCTTTCCCTTCCCTCAGCCCCTCAGGCAGCACATAGCTTTCCCTCCCCTCAGTCCCTCAGGCAGCACATAGCTTTCCCTTCCCTCAGTCAGCACATAGCTTTCCCTTCCCTCAGTCCCTCAGGCAGCACATAGCTTTCCCTTCCCTCAGTCCCTCAGGCAGCACATAGCTTTCCCTTCCCTCAGTCCCTCAGGCAGCACATAGCTTTCCCTTCCCTCAGTCCCTCAGGCAGCACATAGCTTTCCCTTCCCTCAGTCCCTCAGGCAGCACATAGCTTTCCCTTCCCTCAGTCCCTCAGGCAGCACATAGCTTTCCCTCCCCTCAGTCCCTCAGGCAGCACATAGCTTTCCCTTCCCTCAGCCCCTCAGGCAGCACATAGCTTTCCCTCCCCTCAGTCCCTCAGGCAGCACATAGCTTTCCCTTCCCTCAGTCCCTCAGGCAGCACATAGCTTTCCCTTCCCTCAGTCCCTCAGGCAGCACATAGCTTTCCCTTCCCTCAGTCCCTCAGGCAGCACATAGCTTTCCCTTCCCTCAGTCCCTCAGGCAGCACATAGCTTTCCCTCCCCTCAGTCCCTCAGGCAGCACATAGCTTTCCCTTCCCTCAGTCAGCACATAGCTTTCCCTTCCCTCAGTCCCTCAGGCAGCACATAGCTTTCCCTTCCCTCAGTCCCTCAGGCAGCACATAGCTTTCCCTCCCCTCAGTCCCTCAGGCAGCACATAGCTTTCCCTTCCCTCAGTCCCTCAGGCAGCACATAGCTTTCCCTCCCCTCAGTCCCTCAGGCAGCACATAGCTTTCCCTTCCCTCAGTCAGCACATAGCTTTCCCTTCCCTCAGTCCCTCAGGCAGCACATAGCTTTCCCTTCCCTCAGTCCCTCAGGCAGCACATAGCTTTCCCTTCCCTCAGTCCCTCAGGCAGCACATAGCTTTCCCTTCCCTCAGTCCCTCAGGCAGCACATAGCTTTCCCTTCCCTCAGCCCCTCAGGCAGCACATAGCTTTCCCTTCCCTCAGTCCCTCAGGCAGCACATAGCTTTCCCTTCCCTCAGGCAGCACATAGCTTTCCCTCCCCTCAGTCCCTCAGGCAGCACATAGCTTTCCCTTCCCTCAGGCAGCACATAGCTTTCCCTCCCCTCAGTCCCTCAGGCAGCACATAGCTTTCCCTTCCCTCAGTCCCTCAGGCAGCACATAGCTTTCCCTTCCCTCAGTCCCTCAGGCAGCACATAGCTTTCCCTCCCCTCAGGCAGCACATAGCTTTCCCTCCCCTCAGTCCCTCAGTCAGCACATAGCTTTCCCTCCCCTCAGGCAGCACATAGCTTTCCCTCCCCTCAGGCAGCACATAGCTTTCCCTCCCCTCAGGCAGCACATAGCTTTCCCTTCCCTCAGGCAGCACATAGCTTTCCCTTCCCTCAGTCAGCACATAGCTTTCCCTTCCCTCAGTCCCTCAGGCAGCACATAGCTTTCCCTCAGTCCCTCAGGCAGCACATAGCTTTCCCTTCCCTCAGTCCCTCAGGCAGCACATAGCTTTCCCTTCCCTCAGTCCCTCAGGCAGCACATAGCTTTCCCTCCCCTCAGTCCCTCAGGCAGCACATAGCTTTCCCTCCCCTCAGTCCCTCAGGCAGCACATAGCTTTCCCTTCCCTCAGTCCCTCAGGCAGCACATAGCTTTCCCTTCCCTCAGGCAGCACATAGCTTTCCCTTCCCTCAGGCAGCACATAGCTTTCCCTTCCCTCAGTCCCTCAGGCAGCACATAGCTTTCCCTTCCCTCAGTCCCTCAGGCAGCACATAGCTTTCCCTTCCCTCAGGCAGCACATAGCTTTCCCTCCCCTCAGTCCCTCAGGCAGCACATAGCTTTCCCTTCCCTCAGTCCCTCAGGCAGCACATAGCTTTCCCTTCCCTCAGTCCCTCAGGCAGCACATAGCTTTCCCTCCCCTCAGGCAGCACATAGCTTTCCCTTCCCTCAGTCCCTCAGGCAGCACATAGCTTTCCCTTCCCTCAGTCCCTCAGGCAGCACATAGCTTTCCCTCCCTCAGTCCCTCAGGCAGCACATAGCTTTCCCTTCCCTCAGTCCCTCAGGCAGCACATAGCTTTCCCTTCCCTCAGGCAGCACATAGCTTTCCCTTCCCTCAGCCCCTCAGGCAGCACATAGCTTTCCCTTCCCTCAGTCCCTCAGGCAGCACATAGCTTTCCCTTCCCTCAGTCCCTCAGGCAGCACATAGCTTTCCCTTCCCTCAGTCCCTCAGGCAGCACACAGCTTTCCCGTCCCTCAGGCAGCACATAGCTTTCCCTCCCCTCAGTCCCTCAGGCAGCACATAGCTTTCCCTCCCCTCAGTCCCTCAGGCAGCACACAGCTTTCCCTTCCCTCAGCCCCTCAGGCAGCACATAGCTTTCCCTTCCCTCAGCCCCTCAGGCAGCACATAGCTTTCCCTTCCCTCAGTCCCTCAGGCAGCACATAGCTTTCCCTCCCCTCAGTCCCTCAGGCAGCACATAGCTTTCCCTCCCCTCAGTCCCTCAGGCAGCACATAGCTTTCCCTTCCCTCAGCCCCTCAGGCAGCACATAGCTTTCCCTTCCCTCAGTCCCTCAGGCAGCACATAGCTTTCCCTCCCCTCAGTCCCTCAGGCAGCACATAGCTTTCCCTCCCCTCAGTCCCTCAGGCAGCACATAGCTTTCCCTTCCCTCAGTCAGCACATAGCTTTCCCTTCCCTCAGCCCCTCAGGCAGCACATAGCTTTCCCTTCCCTCAGTCCCTCAGGCAGCACATAGCTTTCCCTCCCCTCAGTCCCTCAGGCAGCACATAGCTTTCCCTCCCCTCAGTCCCTCAGGCAGCACATAGCTTTCCCTCCCCTCAGTCCCTCAGGCAGCACATAGCTTTCCCTTCCCTCAGTCCCTCAGGCAGCACATAGCTTTCCCTTCCCTCAGGCAGCACATAGCTTTCCCTTCCCTCAGTCCCTCAGGCAGCACATAGCTTTCCCTCTCCTCAGTCCCTCAGGCAGCACATAGCTTTCCCTTCCCTCAGTCCCTCAGGCAGCACATAGCTTTCCCTTCCCTCAGGCAGCACATAGCTTTCCCTCCCCTCAGTCCCTCAGGCAGCACATAGCTTTCCCTTCCCTCAGTCCCTCAGGCAGCACATAGCTTTCCCTTCCCTCAGTCCCTCAGGCAGCACATAGCTTTCCCTTCCCTCAGCCCCTCAGGCAGCACATAGCTTTCCCTTCCCTCAGCCCCTCAGGCAGCACATAGCTTTCCCTTCCCTCAGTCCCTCAGGCAGCACATAGCTTTCCCTCCCCTCAGTCCCTCAGGCAGCACATAGCTTTCCCTTCCCTCAGTCCCTCAGGCAGCACATAGCTTTCCCTTCCCTCAGTCCCTCATGCAGCACATAGCTTTCCCTCCCCTCAGTCCCTCAGGCAGCACATAGCTTTCCCTCCCCTCAGTCCCTCAGTCAGCACATAGCTTTCCCTCCCCTCAGTCCCTCAGTCAGCACATAGCTTTCCCTCCCCTCAGGCAGCACATAGCTTTCCCTCCCCTCAGTCCCTCAGGCAGCACATAGCTTTCCCTTCCCTCCGTCCCTCAGGCAGCACATAGCTTTCCCTTCCCTCAGTCCCTCAGGCAGCACATAGCTTTCCCTCCCCTCAGTCCCTCAGTCAGCACATAGCTTTCCCTCCCCTCAGGCAGCACATAGCTTTCCCTCCCCTCAGTCCCTCAGGCAGCACATAGCTTTCCCTTCCCTCCGTCCCTCAGGCAGCACATAGCTTTCCCTTCCCTCAGACCCTCAGGCAGCACATAGCTTTCCCTTCCCTCAGCCCCTCAGGCAGCACATAGCTTTCCCTCCCCTCAGTCCCTCAGGCAGCACATAGCTTTCCCTTCCCTCCGTCCCTCAGGCAGCACATAGCTTTCCCTCCCCTCAGTCCCTCAGGCAGCACATTGCTTTCCCTCCCCTCAGTCCCTCAGTCAGCACATAGCTTTCCCTCCCCTCAGTCCCTCAGGCAGCACATAGCTTTCCCTTCCCCCAGTCCCTCAGGCAGCACATAGCTTTCCCTCCCCTCAGTCCCTCAGGCAGCACATAGCTTTCCCTTCCCTCAGTCCCTCAGGCAGCACATAGCTTTCCCTCCCCTCAGTCCCTCAGGCAGCACATAGCTTTCCCTTCCCTCAGTCCCTCAGTCAGCACATAGCTTTCCCTTCCCTCAGTCCCTCAGGCAGCACATAGCTTTCCCTTCCCTCAGGCAGCACATAGCTTTCCCTTCCCTCAGCCCCTCAGGCAGCACATAGCTTTCCCTTCCCTCAGTCCCTCAGGCAGCACATAGCTTTCCCTTCCCTCAGTCCCTCAGGCAGCACATAGCTTTCCCTTCCCTCAGTCCCTCAGGCAGCACATAGCTTTCCCTCCCCTCAGTCCCTCAGTCAGCACATAGCTTTCCCTCCCCTCAGTCCCTCAGTCAGCACATAGCTTTCCCTCCCCTCAGGCAGCACATAGCTTTCCCTCCCCTCAGTCCCTCAGGCAGCACATAGCTTTCCCTTCCCTCCGTCCCTCAGGCAGCACATAGCTTTCCCTTCCCTCAGTCCCTCAGGCAGCACATAGCTTTCCCTCCCCTCAGTCCCTCAGTCAGCACATAGCTTTCCCTCCCCTCAGGCAGCACATAGCTTTCCCTCCCCTCAGTCCCTCAGGCAGCACATAGCTTTCCCTTCCCTCCGTCCCTCAGGCAGCACATAGCTTTCCCTTCCCTCAGACCCTCAGGCAGCACATAGCTTTCCCTTCCCTCAGCCCCTCAGGCAGCACATAGCTTTCCCTCCCCTCAGTCCCTCAGGCAGCACATAGCTTTCCCTTCCCTCAGTCCCTCAGGCAGCACATAGCTTTCCCTCCCCTCAGTCCCTCAGGCAGCACATAGCTTTCCCTTCCCTCAGTCCCTCAGTCAGCATAGCTTTCCCTCCCCTCAGTCCCTCAGGCAGCACATAGCTTTCCCTCCCCTCAGTCCCTCAGGCAGCACATAGCTTTCCCTTCCCTCAGTCCCTCAGGCAGCACATAGCTTTCCCTCCCCTCAGTCCCTCAGGCAGCACATAGCTTTCCCTCCCCTCAGTCCCTCAGGCAGCACATAGCTTTCCCTTCCCTCAGTCCCTCAGGCAGCACATAGCTTTCCCTTCCCTCAGGCAGCACATAGCTTTCCCTTCCCTCAGTCCCTCAGGCAGCACATAGCTTTCCCTTCCCTCAGTCCCTCAGGCAGCACATAGCTTTCCCTTCCCTCAGTCCCTCAGGCAGCACATAGCTTTCCCTTCCCTCAGTCCCTCAGGCAGCACATAGCTTTCCCTCCCCTCAGTCCCTCAGGCAGCACATAGCTTTCCCTTCCCTCAGTCCCTCAGGCAGCACATAGCTTTCCCTCCCCTCAGTCAGCACATAGCTTTCCCTTCCCTCAGTCCCTCAGGCAGCACATAGCTTTCCCTTCCCTCAGTCCCTCAGGCAGCACATAGCTTTCCCTTCCCTCAGTCCCTCAGGCAGCACATAGCTTTCCCTTCCCTCAGTCCCTCAGGCAGCACATAGCTTTCCCTCCCCTCAGTCCCTCAGGCAGCACACAGCTTTCCCTTCCCTCAGTCCCTCAGGCAGCACATAGCTTTCCCTCCCCTCAGGCAGCACATAGCTTTCCCTCCCCTCAGGCAGCACATAGCTTTCCCTCCCCTCAGTCCCTCAGGCAGCACATAGCTTTCCCTTCCCTCAGTCCCTCAGGCAGCACATAGCTTTCCCTTCCCTCAGTCCCTCAGGCAGCACATAGCTTTCCCTTCCCTCAGTCCCTCAGGCAGCACATAGCTTTCCCTTCCCTCAGTCCCTCAGTCAGCACATAGCTTTCCCTCCCCTCAGGCAGCACATAGCTTTCCCTTCCCTCAGTCCCTCAGGCAGCACATAGCTTTCCCTTCCCTCAGTCCCTCAGGCAGCACATAGCTTTCCCTTCCCTCAGTCCCTCAGGCAGCACATAGCTTTCCCTTCCCTCAGTCCCTCAGGCAGCACATAGCTTTCCCTCCCCTCAGCCCCTCAGGCAGCACATAGCTTTCCCTTCCCTCAGTCCCTCAGGCAGCACATAGCTTTCCCTCCCCTCAGTCCCTCAGGCAGCACATAGCTTTCCCTCCCCTCAGTCCCTCAGGCAGCACATAGCTTTCCCTCCCCTCAGTCCCTCAGGCAGCACATAGCTTTCCCTCCCCTCAGTCCCTCAGGCAGCACATAGCTTTCCCTCCCCTCAGTCCCTCAGGCAGCACATAGCTTTCCCTTCCCTCAGTCCCTCAGGCAGCACATAGCTTTCCCTTCCCTCAGGCAGCACATAGCTTTCCCTTCCCTCAGTCCCTCAGGCAGCACATAGCTTTCCCTTCCCTCAGTCCCTCAGGCAGCACATAGCTTTCCCTCCCCTCAGTCCCTCAGGCAGCACATAGCTTTCCCTTCCCTCAGTCCCTCAGGCAGCACATAGCTTTCCCTTCCCTCAGTCCCTCAGGCAGCACATAGCTTTCCCTCCCCTCAGTCCCTCAGGCAGCACATAGCTTTCCCTCCCCTCAGGCAGCACATAGCTTTCCCTTCCCTCAGTCCCTCAGGCAGCACATAGCTTTCCCTTCCCTCAGTCCCTCAGGCAGCACATAGCTTTCCCTTCCCTCAGTCCCTCAGGCAGCACATAGCTTTCCCTTCCCTCAGTCCCTCAGGCAGCACATAGCTTTCCCTTCCCTCAGCCCCTCAGGCAGCACATAGCTTTCCCTCCCCTCAGTCCCTCAGGCAGCACATAGCTTTCCCTCCCCTCAGTCCCTCAGGCAGCACATAGCTTTCCCTTCCCTCAGGCAGCACATAGTTGGGGTATTTTTTAGATTTGTTGGGGGGGTTGGGGTATATTTGTAGATGTATTGGGGGTGGGTGGGGTGTATTTTTATATGTATTGGGGTGGGTGGGGTGTATTTTTATATGTATTGGGGGGGTGGGGTGTATTTTTATATGTATTGGGGGGGTGGGGTGTATTTTTTATATGTATTGGGGGGGTGGGGTGTATTTTTATATGTATTGGGGGGGTGGGGTGTATTTTTATATGTATTGGGGGGGTGGGGTGTATTTTTTATATGTATTGGGGGTGTGGGGTGTATTTTTATATGTATTGGGGGGTTAAGTAAAAGTTACGTGCTAAAAAAATATTTCCGTGGTATGTGCGCTATGGGTTGGGGGGGGCGGGTGCTGCTCCTTTCATTTGTCCTGGGCCCCATGATTTCTGTTGGCGGCCCTGATCCCACAATCACACACACACACAGTCCCCCCCCCCACACACACACACAATCACACACACTCACACACAATCCCCCCCCACACACACACACACAATCACACACACTCACACACAATCCCCCCCCACACACACAATCACACACAATCCCCCCCCCCCACACACACAATCACACACATCCCCCCACTCCCTGCATCAGAAGCTATCAGATTGGTTACAGCCTGTCACATGGTGAGACCATCCCTGTAAAAATCAAAACCCCTGCGCCTCCCTTCCCAGCGCAAACCCCTGTGCCTCCCTTCCCAGCGCAAACCCCTGTGCCTCCCCTCCCAGCGCCAAACCCCTGTGCCCCCCCTCCCAGCGCAAACCCCTGCACCTCCCCTCCCAGCGCCAAACCCCTGTGCCTCCCCTCCCAGCGCCAAACCCCTGTGCCTCCCCTCCCAGCGCCAAACCCCTGCGCCTCCCCTCCCAGCGCCAAACCCCTGCGCCTCCCCTCCCAGCGCCAAACCCCTGTGCCTCCCGCTGCCTCAAACCCCTGCGCCTCCCCTCCCAGCGCCAAACCCCTGCGCCTCCCCTCCCAGCGCCAAACCCCTGTGCCTCCCCTCCCAGCGCCAAACCCCTGTGCCTCCCCTCCCAGCGCCAAACCCCTGTGCCTCCCCTCCCAGCGCCAAACCCCTGTGCCTCCCCTCCCAGCGCCAAACCCCTGTGCCTCCCCTCCCAGCGCCAAACCCCTGTGCCTCCCCTCCCAGTGCAAAACCCCCTGTGCCTCCCCTCCCAGCGCCAAACCCCTGCGCCTCCCCTTCCAGCGCCAAACCCCTGCGCCTCCCCTCCCAGCGCCAAACCTCTGTGCCTCCCCTCCCAGCGCCAAACCCCTGTGCCTCCCCTCCCAGCGCCGGACCCCTGCGTCCCGGCTTCCCGCGCGGGGCAGGAGATGGTAGTGGGGGTGTTCCACCCTTCTCTCCCTGTCCCCGCTTACCCCGGCTTCCCGCCGATCCCCGCGCGGGGCTGGAGATGGTAGTGGGAGTGTTCCCCCTTCTCTCCCTGTCCCCGCTTACCCCGGCTTCCCGCCGTTCCCCGCGCGGGGCAGGAGATGGTCACGGGGGGGGGGGAGGGGGGGAGGGGGGCGAGCGGGGCAGTGGTGGTGCTCGGTCGCGCGGCCTTTCCTCTTCTTCCCCCTGTCGTGTGTGTGTGTGTGTGTGTGTGTGTGTGTGTGTGTGTGTGTGTGTGTATATGCATGGGTGCGTAGGTGTGTGTGTGTGTGTGTATGTGTATGCATGGGTGTGTGTGTATGCATGGGTGTGTGTGTGTATGTATGTATGGGTGTGTGTGTGTGTATGTATGTATGTATGGGTGTGTGTGTATGTATGGGTGTATGGGTGTGTGTGTATGTATGGTTGTATGTATGTATGGTTGTGTGTGTGTATGTATGGTTGTGTGTGTGTGTATATATGGGTGTGTGTGTATGTATGTGTATGTGTGTGTGTGTGTGTGTGTGTGTGTGTGTGTATGTATGGGTGTGTGTGTATGTATGTATGTGTGTGTGTATGTATGGGTGTGTGTGTGTGTATGTATGGGTGTGTGTGTGTATGTATGGGTGTGTGTGTGTGTGTGTATGTATGGGTGTGTGTGTGTGTGTGTATGTATGGGTGTGTGTGTGTGTGTGTATGTATGGGATTGTGTGTATGTATATATGGGTGTGTGTATGTATGTATGTGTGTGTGTGTGTGTGTGTATGTATGGGTGTGTGTGTATGCATGTGTGTGTGTGTGTGTGCATGGGACAGTGTGCCTCCCCCCCATCCTGCCGCCTCCCCAAAGATTACACTAAGCCCAGCTATCTTCATGACGGCGCAGCCGCCGCATGAGGTGTGGGGGGGGGGTGATGCCGGTCTGCCCGCCCGACCACTAGCTTCATGCCGTGCGGGACATGCCGGCGAGGGGAGCAGGTCAGTGGCGGCCACGGCAGGGCTGACTGTCCCCTGGGGCGCCCGCCGGGGGACACCTCGCCACGTGCCTCCCACCCACCCTGCCACCTCCCCAAAGCTTCCACTACGCCCGAGTGAGGTATGGTGGGGGATGGGGGGGGGGGGAATGCCGGCCTGCCCAGCCTTTCCCAGTTAGGATTTTAGCCCATCCATTCCCCAATAACGTATTAGGATAAGAGGGCGGGGGGGGGGGTGGGGTGGTGACTTATAAGAGAACCTCATTGCTTTGTCCTTGAATTCTCCCCCACCTTTTTTTTTTTAATCCCACAGAATAAATAATAAAAAGGCAGGTTATAATTATAAATATAAAGAGGGTCTTTTGGGTGGGGGGCCCGCAAGGAAGGGGGGCCCGCCGGACGGGAGGTGCCAATGGGGTGGTGCTCCCGGCCGCATACACTGTTAAATAAAACGTTGACAAAGGGACTCCGGTCCCGAAACGCGTCAGAGTTACCTTGTACTCCTCATGACCACTCAATAAACTTTTTTATTACTATACTGGTTTGTAGCCCCCACTTTTCTACAGCTGTGCTCCGCCACTGGACCCCACGGGACTGTCTTCTCTTCACATGTACCGGCGTGACACACGCAATCATCAAAGACCGAGCTGCTATTCAAGTGAGTTCTCTACAAAGATTATTTACCATGGTATGTACCTGGTATGTCGGTCACCCAATTAAGCCAGTCGGTCACCCAATTAAGCCAGTCAGTCACCCAATTAAGCCAGTCAGTCACCCAATTAAGCCAGTCCGTCACCCAATTAAGCCAGTCCGTCACCCAATTAAGCCAGCCAGTCAGTCAGTCAGTCACCCAATTAAGCCAGTCAGTCACCCAATTAAGCCAGCCAGTCAGTCAGTCAGTCACCCAATTAAGCCAGTCAGTCACTCACTCACTCACTCACTCAGTCACTCAGTCAGTCACCCAGTCAGTCAGTCAGTCAGTCAGTCACTCACCCAGTCAGTCAGTCACTCACCCAGTCAGTCAGTCACTCACCCAGTCAGTCAGTCACTCACCCAGTCAGTCAGTCACTCACCCAGTCAGTCAGTCACTCACCCAGTCAGTCAGTCACTCACCCAGTCAGTCACTCACCCAGTCAGTCACTCACTCACCCAGTCAGTCACTCACTCACCCAGTCAGTCAGTCACTCACCCAGTCAGTCACTCACCCAGTCAGTCACTCACTCACCCAGTCAGTCACTCACTCACCCAGTCAGTCACTCACTCACCCAGTCAGTCACTCACTCACCCAGTCAGTCACTCACTCACCCAGTCAGTCACTCACTCACCCAGTCAGTCACTCACTCACCCAGTCAGTCACTCACTCACCCAGTCAGTCACTCACTCACCCAGTCAGTCACTCACTCACCCAGTCAGTCAGTCACTCACCCAGTCAGTCAGTCACTCACCCAGTCAGTCAGTCACTCACCCAGTCAGTCAGTCACTCACCCAGTCAGTCACTGTTACGCCGATGCTCGCCACAAACCGGGACCGGACCGCGGGGCTGAGGTGGGGTTATATAATCACCGACCTGAGTCCACGCAGACTGATCCGGAGTGCGCAGTTCGTAGTCGTACATCGCAGGGTCAGGATTGGAGAAGGCAGCATCGTCGTTAATGAAGCAGGAGTTCGGCAACAGGAAGTCAGGAGATCCCCGCTTCAGCTTAGGAGCGTGAGCGCGGGGGTGGCTTCTGCGCGAGGAGCGGCCTCGGCCCATGACGCCGATCTCAGCAGGAGGAGACAGAAGGCTGGCCGAAGTTCACCGCAGGGCAGCGTCGGGAAGAACCAACGCTTCAGCGCAGAAGTCCAAGGCAGGCCACTGCAAGAGGATCGCAGCAGGCCGCAGGAAAGGAAGGGTAGCCACTGCTAGGAGGGAATGCAGCACTTACCAGTGCGGGCATCAACGCTTCAGCACAGGCGTCCAGGGTAGGCCACTGCAGGAGAATAGCGGCAGGCCGCAGGACAGGAAGGGTAGCCACTGCTAGGAGGGAATGCAGCAGTACCAGTGCTGGCATCAACGCTTCAGCACAGGCGTCCAGGATAGGCCACTACAGGAGAATAGCGGCAGGCCACAGGACAGGAAGGGTAGCCACTGCTAGGAGGGAATGCAGCAGTCACCAGAGCTGGCATCAACGCTTCAGCACAGACGTCCAGGGTAGGCCACTGCAAGGAGATAGCAGCAGGCCAGTGCTGGCAACAACGCTTCAGCACAGACGTCCAGGACCAGGCCTCTGGATACTCAGGAACTTGGAAGGTAAGAACGCTAGGAGAGAGGCCTGGGGTGGTTTGTGGCAGAGACAGTAACATAGAGGTAGGAATAGTTTATGCTCGGCGCTGGTTCAGAGCCAACGCCTAGAATATAAAGGGCGGAGATCCAATCACAGGAGGAGGGTGTGTGAGAATTCCTCCAATGAAGTAGCACAGGGCAGAAGCTGCAATGAGAGGCAGCACCTGTGCCATAGATTGCCAGAGGAAGCCTGCAACTGCACAGGTCTGCAAGGCAATAGTCAAAGCCAGTAGTGGATTCCTTACAGTCAGTCACTCACCCAGTCAGTCACTCACCCAGTCAGTCACTCACTCACCCAGTCAGTCACTCACCCAGTCAGTCACTCACCCAGTCAGTCACTCACCCAGTCAGTCACTCACTCACCCAGTCAGTCACCCACCCAGTCAGTCAGTCAGTCAGTCACCCACCCAGTCAGTCAGTCAGTCACCCACCCAGTCAGTCAGTCAATCAGTCAGTCACCCAGTCAGTCTGTCAGTCAGTCACCCAGTCAGTCAGTCAATCAGTCGGTCACCCAGTCAGTCAGTCAGTCAGTCACCCAGTCAGTCAGTCAATCAGTCGGTCACCCAGTCAGTCAGTCAGTCAGTCACCCAGTCAGTCAGTCAGTCAGTCACCCAGTCAGTCAGTCAGTCACCCACCCAGTCAGTCAGTCACCCACCCAGTCAGTCAGTCAGTCACCCACCCAGTCAGTCAGTCACCCACCCAGTCAGTCAGTCACCCACCCAGTCAGTCAGTCAGTCACCCACCCAGTCAGTCACCCACCCAGTCAGTCACCCACCCAGTCAGTCACCCACCCAGTCAGTCACCCACCCAGTCAGTCACCCAGTCAGTCAGTCACCCAGTCAGTCAGTCACCCACCCACCCAGTCAGTCACCCACCCACCCAGTCAGTCAGTCACCCAGTCAGTCACCCACCCAGTCAGTCACCCACCCCAGTCAGTCAGTCACATCACCCACCCTCTATCCCCTCTGTCTCTCCCCACCTCCTCTCTCCCTACTCTCTCTCTCCCACACTCTCTCTCTCCCACACTCTCTCTCTCTCCCACACTCTCTCTCTCTCCACACTCTCCCACACTCCCTCTCTCTCTCCCACACTCCCCTCTCTCTCTCCCACACTCCCCTCTCTCTCTCCCACACTCCCCTCTCTCTCTCCACACTCCCCTCTCTCTCTCCCACACTCCCCTCTCTCTCTCCCACACTCCCCTCTCTCTCTCCCACACTCCCCTCTCTCTCTCCCACACTCCCTCTCTCCTCCACACCCCTCTCCCTCTCCCACACTCCCCTCTCTCTCTCCCACACTCCCCTCTCTCTCTCCCACACTCCCCCCTCTCTCTCCCACACTCCCCTCTCTCTCTCCCACACTCCCCTCTCTCTCTCCCACACTCCCCTCTCTCTCTCCCACACTCCCCTCTCTCTCTCCCACACTCCCCTCTCTCTCTCCCACACTCCCCTCTCTCTCTCCCACACTCCCCTCTCTCTCTCCCACACTCCCCCCTCTCTCTCCCACACTCCCCTCTCTCTCTCCCACACTCCCCTCTCTCTCTCCCACACTCCCCTCTCTCTCTCCCACACTCCCCTCTCCCTCTCCCACACTCCCCTCTCCCTCTCCCACACTCCCCTCTCTCTCTCCCACACTCCCCTCTCTCTCTCCCACACTCCCCTCTCTCTCTCCCACACTCCCCTCTCTCTCTCCCACACTCCCCTCTCTCTCTCCCACACTCCCCTCTCTCTCTCCCACACTCCCCTCTCTCCCACACTCCCCTCTCTCTCTCCCACACTCCCCTCTCTCTCTCCCACACTCCCCTCTCTCTCTCCCACACTCCCCTCTCTCTCTCCCACACTCCCCCCTCTCTCTCCCACACTCCCCCCTCTCTCTCCCACACTCCCCCCTCTCTCTCCCACACTCCCCTCTCTCTCTCCCACACTCCCCTCTCTCTCTCCCACACTCTCTCTCTCCCACACTCTCTCCCACTCTCTCTCTCTCTCCCACACTCTCTCTCTCCCACACTCTCTCTCCCACACTGTCTCTCTCTCTCCCACTCTCTCTCTCTCTCACTCTCTCTCTCCCACACTCTCTCTCTCTCCCACACTCTCTCTCTCTCTCTCCCACACTCTCTCCCACACTCTCTCTCTCTCCCACACTCTCTCTCTCTCCCACACTGTCTCTCTCTCCCACACTGTCTCTCTCTCTCCCACACTGTCTCTCTCCCACACTGTCTCTCTCTCCCACACTCTCTCTCTCTCCCACACTCTCTCTCTCCCACACTCTCTCTCTCTCCCACACTCTCTCTCTCACACACTCTCACTCTCTCTCTCTCTCTCTCTCTCTCTCTCTCTCTCTCTCTCTCTCTCTCTCTCTCACACTCTGGATCTGGATCTCTTATTAACCCTATATATCTTAACTGCCCTATACTTCACCGAAATAGCCTACACTGCTTTCTTCCAGATCTGACTCAAGCTTCACACGGAAGACATCGGAACCCCCACTAACCCAGAAGACAGGTAGGGAACACCTCCCCTCCAATGTATAACATTGCGGGAATGAGGTACCTGGACATTGAGGGACTGCGGATCAGGTAAGATCCCAGGCGGGATTGCTGCTTTAGATATTGTGAAGCGGGGACGTCCAGACACTGGTTAAGGGGTTCAGGAAACTAGTCATTCACACCTGGCTTTTATTTCTAGATCCGACATTTATACACACACACACACACACACACACACACACACACACACACACACACACACGTAAAAAGGACTAATTGTAGTATAATGTAATACAATAAATACATTTATGTCAAAAACGAATGTTGTTCTGACTAGGAATTTATTAAATGTATTTTATTAATATATTTTATTTTAAAGCGGGGTTGGGGGCGGGACTAGGGTTGGGGGCGGGACTAGGGGCGGGGTTGGGGGCGGGACTAGGTCGCGAGTAGATTTTTTGGTTGGGCGAGTAGATTTTTGGGTGATTTGTCGAACACTATATATATATATATATATAGCAACTAAATATTACTGTATGTGCATTTGCATGTCTTAGGCAGGACCTTCCTCAGGGGTGTGCTCAGGACCGAAACACACACACACACACACACACACACACACACACACACACACACACACACACACACACACACGTAACAAGGACTAATTGTAGTATAATGTAATACAATAAATACATTTATGTCAAAAACGAATGTTGTTCTGACTAGGAATTTTTTAAATGTTTTTTATGAATATATTTTATTTTAAAGCGGGGTTGGGGGCGGGACTAGGGGCGGGGTTGGAGGCGGGACTAGGTGGCGAGTAGATTTTTGGGTGATTTGTCGAACACTGTATATATATATATATAACAGTGTTCGACAATTAATGATAACCTCCCGCCCGTGGCGAGTTGATTTAGGCTGCTGCGGCTCTTTGAATTCCCCTGCTCGCGCCAACATTTTCAATTTTTTTTAATTAAAATAAATAAATAAATCATCTCCCTGATTGATCGGGGGTTGTCCCGCGCAGGCCCAAACACAGCCCCGATGTCCTCCGCAGGCCCACACATACCCCCGATGTCCCCCGCAGGCCCCCACATACCCCTGCAGTCCCCCACATACCCCCGATGTCCCCCGCAGGCACCCACATATCCACGATGTCCCCCGCAGTCCCCCACATGCCCCCGATGTCCCCCGCAGGCCCCCACATGGCCCCGCAGGCCCCCACATGGCCCCGATGTCCCCCGCAGGCCCCCACATATCCATGATGTCCCCCGCAGTCCCCCACATGCCCCCGATGTCCCCCGCAGGCCCCCACATGGCCCCGATGTCCCCCGCAGGCCCCCACATACCCCCGCAGGCCCCCACACAGCCCCGATGTCCCCCACATGCCCCCGATGTCCCCCCCAGGCCCCCACATGCCCCCGATGTCCCCCCCAGGCCCCCACATATCCACGATGTCCTCCGCAGTCCCCCACATGCCCCAGATGTCCCCCGCAGGTCCCCACATACCCCCCGATGTCCCCCGCAGGCCCCCACATATCCACGATGTCCTCCGCAGTCCCCCACATGCCCCCGATGTCCCCCGCAGGCCCCCACACAGCCCCGATGTCCCCCGCAGGCCACCACATGCCCCCGATGTCCCCCGCAGGCCCCCACATGCCCCCGATGTCCCCCGCAGGCCCCCACATGCCCCCGATGTCCCCCGCAGGCCCCCACATGCCCCCGATGTCCCCCGCAGGCCCCCACACAGCCCCGATGTCCCCCGCAGGCCCCCTCATGGCCCCGTTGTCCTCCGCAGGCCCCCACATGGTACCGATGTCCCCCGCAGGCCCCCACATGGCCCCGATGTCCCCCGCAGGCCCCCATATGGCCCCGATGTCCTCCGCAGGCCCCCACACGGCCCCGATGTCCTCCGCAGGCCCCCAAACGGCCCCGATGTCCCCCGCAGGCCCCCATATGGCCCTGATTTCACCAATGTCCCCCGCAGGCCCCCACATGGCCCCCACGTCCCCCGCAGGCCCCCACACGGCCCGATGTCCCCCGCAGGCCCCCATATGCCCCCGATGTCCCCCGCAGGCCCCCACACGGCCCCGATGTCCCCCGCAGGCCCCCATATGGCCCCGATGTCCCCCGCAGGCCCCCACATGGCCCCGATGTCCCCCGCAGGCCCCCACATGGCCCCGATGTCCCCCGCAGGCCCCCACATGGCCCCGATGTCCTCCGCAGGCCCCGATGTCCCCTGCAGGCCCCCACACGGCCCCGATGTCCCCCGCAGGCCCCGATGTCCCCCGCAGGCCCCCACATGGTCCCGATGTCCCCTGCAGGCCCCCACACGGCCCCGATGTCCCCCGCAGGCCCCCACATGGCCCCGATGTCCCCCGCAGGCCCCCACACGGCCCCGATGTCCCCCGCAGGCCCCCATATGGCCCCGAT